>NC_135702.1:5961430-6263577 GCF_964276395.1 Gasterosteus aculeatus | reverse complement strand
AGATCATTTCATTTTCAAAACATAATTGAACACGAGCACGAGAGTGTCGTGAGTGGGTGCTCTTCAGCGGATGGTGTAAACATTTGAAACTTAAAATCCCTGTAAAATAAGGCCTACAAAAGGCACCAGTAGGGTTAATTTTTTTTCACACTCTGTTTAAACACCTAAAGCCATTTTGTTCAATTATATTTTTTAATGCTTTTTTTCTCCAACCAACAGGTCCAACTGCATTTTGAAAGCTAGTCAAAATCATAAATAAAGAAAAAAGGGAAAAAAGACGATAACTGTGTCTGCTTCTTTGACCTTTTGATAGTGAGTCAGATTTATATTAGTACGTATGATGTACTAGGCCAGGCTTAGTGTCTCAGCCACAGCACTTATATGCGTATTGATCCAAACGCACCTTTGTCTCACGCAGCATGAATCCAGAGCCGCGTCAGATAATAACCCTTTCCATCTCTGTCAAAAGGATGACTTAACCTTGTTGCATTGGGGCCTGCCAGCAAACTATTTAGCCTGGAGAGAGAGCAGCAGACAGAGTGAAGTGTATTTGTGTGTGTGTGTGTGTGTGTAGTGCGGGGGTGGAAAGCTGAAAGAGTGACTGCAGCTTATGAGCAAGTGTCTGACAGTGAGAAACACCAAATAAGAGAACAAGTCCTCACTCAGCCAGCAGCTATTGATCCAGGTTCAACAGGCCATCCAGCAGAGCATTGATCTGAGCCACATTTCCCCTCATTGGTCATCATCACAAGAGGTACTGACACTTCCCGAAACACAAAGCGTCTAAATGAGACATTTAGTCTTATATTCAACCTGCGAGAATCAGAAGCAAGAACCTTGGGAATGATCAGATGATGATAGCAAGGTGGAATGAGAACATTCGAGAGCAAGTGGTGTTGCCCACTTAATTGGCAACCTTCAATACCGTCCAATCAACCAAGTTACCTGTCAGTCTGTATCACTTCATGTTTGCTCCTTTTTTACTGATCAGCACAAGCTTACTCTCCTAAACGCCGGTGCGAATAGTCGACTAACATTATAATATAACTGCTCTTTCCATTGCATTCACTTCAACCAGCTGTGTGTTATTGGTCGGTATTGATTTATAACACCAGTCTTGTCTTCCTCCGTCTAATTGAGTTTTTTTCCTCGCTATTACAATATGTCACCTCTACTTCAAAAAGGGTTTAGTTTTGCGCCGCACATCGTGACCCAGCTGCCAATAAGGCACGACTTTGACGTGATAATATCCAGCCTTTAAACCTCGGGCCCTGCCACTGGTTTCCTCGGTAGGAATGAGGGTTGGGCAAAATCTAGTGTTTCTTCTATTATTTTTTTTACGTGTAGATAAACTCACCTCTGGAAACAGTCACGATGTGCTGCTGAAAGAAATCATCGTGCCTCATGTGGTTCAACCTCTCTCTGGTCCGGTGAGGGTTTCAGCAAACATCTATTCCTGAATCACATAATGTATAATGCAAGGAGGGATCAGGGTCCAGTGTGTGCACATGTTTTGGACATATTCTTTTCTTTTCAGTGCTTTTGTATTTTGTAATATGTGATGAGAAGACATATAATGATTGATCTGATTCATCTTCAATTTGTAATTAATTCATTTATTGCCTTCCCTGTACATATATACACTGTATATACTATATGAAGCAGTCTTATGGCGTTCTTTGACGTCTGCAAAACAGTAACTAAGTAACGTTCGGTTTGTGGCATTTGAAGTCATTGTGTTATGGAAATTGTCATCCGTCTCCAACTGGTAAATTCACATCTATTTGCACTGCTATGCATAACTGATGCATTCTGTATTTTTGTACTGCCATCAATATCCTTTCAGCTTAAGAATATAAGAACAGAGTAATATCAATGGCCACCGGAGGCTCAGTGTAACTCCCAAGTCTGTAGCATTTTATTGGACTCCACAACGTCCAACTTTTATAATGCCATTCGTTGTAACATTAACAGCTGTAAATACTGCAGAGTCCTTTTATGTCCAGGATCGATGCAAGTGGTTCACTTCTATCATTAATCACGGACGGTACCTTTTATGAAGCAATCTCACTTTATTCATAAAGGATAACTGTACGGCTCCATTAAGGTGTCACGCTATTTATCTTCCTTATAACCTGCCCATGGCATTACAAAGCGTCTTGGCTTGCCTCTCTCTCTCTCTCTCTCTCCCTCTTGTCTCCACTCCATTTGTCCCTTTGCCCTCTTTCACATATAAAATAATTGGAAATACATGGAGGCAATAACAAGGGGGCAGTTTACTGGCGATAACAAGAAGGCTGTAAAAGAGAAAGTTGTTTGTCCGTGGAAGTTGTGTGTGTGTGTGTGTGTGTGTGTGTGTGTGTGTATGTGAGAGTGAGAGAGAGAGAGAGAGCATCCATGCATGCACTGTTTGAAAGATAAGAGGGTTGCTAGTGTGGTTGGGCCGTTAACATTTATAATCTAATCCACGGGGAAATTATTTGAAATTGTGCACATTTTAAACATATTAAGTCAAAGCAATGCATAACAGTGTATCTTTTGATCTCACATCAGATTTTTTGGAGGGAAATACATTTTTTTTAATGGGGCTTGAAGGCTGAATTGAATTCATAGCTTAAGGGGCAGTGTGCTGATGGTTAGTAATAAAACAGATGATTAAAGATGCAGAAATACTACCATCAGGATTTAAGGCAACTGTCTTAATGCGACCCTCAATACCACCCAAGACCCGTTGGGCCATAAAAAATACATTACTTGATCTATTACATCTCAATCCGTGCCAAGAGGTAGTTGAGGAAAACATGTTTTATGAATGTCCAGCTCAGTATTATAAGAACTGCTGGGTCATGGTTTAATCCTTTGGGACTCATATCTTCAACGCGTGTTGGCACAGCCCTCAAGGAACCACCTGGGTGGCAGCTTAGAGGCACTCCTCTTGGCCATTTTTCCCAAGTAAATGATAGCATTGATTTCCCCGCAATATAATTAGTCACAGAATTTCATGGGGGTCAAAAGGAGGATACAAATAATCCCATCGGATAGTGTTGTGTGATATTCAAAAGACAACCTTCACAGTTTAGCAACAAATGTGTTATAGCCACAACACAGACGTGTCAGATCTCTCGTCGGCGGGCAAAGGCAGTCAAGAAACAAAAGACGTGTAAGGACTCAAAATCGCTGAGGCAGGAAACTCCATTTCTAGGGATCCCGAAGTGACCACATACAACTCTCAAAACTCAACCCCCCCCTCCCACTTGCTCCTCCGTCTCTGCTCAGAGGTGGAGGTTAGCTCACCCCCCCCTCGGCTCACCTCCATGCGAGGGATCTCTCACCGCTGTGCACTTAAAAAAAAAAATCTTTCACACCAACCTTTTTCATTCCTATTTGAAACAAGGCAAAACCCGCCTGTGTGGACAGGAGTAGACCGCCAATTACCAATTGTGGCGAGAATGGCTGAAGAGAACTGAACTAAAGAGATTTGGTGTTATTAAAAATTCCATTTTTCCATTCTTTTTTAATGCAATCTAGTCGAACGGGCATAATTTGCTTTTAATTCAAGTGCTCCTTTGATTAAAACCCAGCGTGCAACATGCCACGTGAAACACACAGCGCGTGTATACCTGGCTTTTCCACTGTGTGCACGTGCCTCATTGATAGCGCTGTGCTTCGTGCTTGAGATGCAGCCTCAGCGGGCTGCCGGGCCGTGTGATGCAGCCTCAGGAGTCGACTTTAAGCGGGAACCACCTGACTGTTAGTTCCTAGAATCTCAGCTGGTGCGAGAAGTTGAGTAAACAAATGTTATTTTATAGACCTGCATGCGTATCCACCGAGGCAAGATTGTTTTTATAGAGAGCGGACATTTGGACAAAGTATTATGTGTGTGTGTGTGTGTGTGTGTGTGTGTGTGTGTCTACAGTGTTAAACTATGAAACTATTCAAGACAGTATTCCCTTTTCGATTTGGAGAAAACTATGTACTGTGATGTACTTTCATTATCGGCACATCACATCTGCTGTGTGTTTTATAAGTGTTTTTATAATTGTGTGTTTTTTCTATCTTAATTATAATGCCATTTTGTATCAAATTGATTGGTTCGATTGTCTGGCAATACTCTTTTTTTCACTAAATTACAGAATTTGTCTCTCTGGCAATACACTTTTTTTCACTAAATTCATTCATCCTGATTTTAGTCCTTCATAAATATCTTTACTTTTGAGCATAACCGTTTTCTTTTCTTGCTTTGTTGAAATCGCTGGTATACGACATTGGCCTTCAAATTCAACGTGTTTCACAGAACTGTAGTATTCAAACATATGTCAAATATTATTAATTTGATAATGTTATCAGGATTTCATTTGGTTTCATCACACACTACAAATTGTCGATTCAAGAGCTGAATCTGAATCAGTCAACACCTCGCATGGTTAAGCCATGTAAGCTACAAAGGAAAAATGCCCCTGTTTGTTCCTACAGAGGGTCAGAGAGCAACCGCAGACCTTCAATGACACTCGGAATCTGTCCGTTTCCTCCGGTCGGCTTTACATATCTGAGAAGAACCCCCTGCTGATGATGTGCCATCGGGTGTATTCATGTGGACTCTCAGGCAGGGAGGCAGGTTTGTTATCCAACCAACGAGTTAATCAACCAACGTGCACATGCGGTTTGCGCATGATAATATGTGTAAAATTAGAAGCTGGAAAAGCAATGCGTATTATATCCCTGCTGGTATGATGGCCACAGGTATTAAATCAAGAAGGGATCAACCAAAAGGCTTTTGAAAAAAAAAAAGCTCTTATTCCTTTGGTATTAAAATGTTACTATATCGTTACAGACAACGTCTGAAGCATTCACGTGGCTGTGTGTGTCTCATATGATATTTATCTGTATTCATAAACGCGGTAGTAACAGTGTCCCGCTTCTGAAGGTTACAGCGAACCCTTTCGCTTCATATAACAGCGGCCTTTTTTCTTTTTGTCCTTTTCCATGGAGACGTCAAGCTAAAACTGTACGTGGTCAAATGGAGACTCTCTTGTGACAAAGACGTGACGCATTCAATCAGTGGATCGTTTCATCAAAAAGCCGCGCTTCTTTTGAGAGCTCGAGGATGAAATAAGCTGCGCAATAAAATAAACTTCTAACGTTCATTGTGTATGAGTCCAAGGGGATGTAAAACAGATATCTCAAATTAATCAGAACTCTCAGTTAAAAAAAAATTCTTGATTAGAAATTACGTCTGAAGAAGTCCCTTTTATAGGAGATTCGATTGGGATTAGCTTGTCGTTGTTGTGTTGTGTTGACATTCATAAGCATGTCTCGCACAATCAAGTCCACCGGGGCGGGACAGGGAGAGGCGGCAGGTCCAAACACAACGGCTGGAACACACCGGCGGTGAAAAGATACTGAGGATTTGGACGGGAACAATGGCTTCAGACGAGATTATAGACTGGGAACTGGAACACAAAGAGGATGACTAAGGTCCCGGAGAACGGGCCAGACGCGGGAGTGCGTCATATCGCATCACATCAACGGGGTACGGCACACTTGAAGTCAAATCTGGAAAGCAAAAGCTGCCGGCGCAATCATGAAATATGGCCGTGAATGAATTTGTGTCACCATGACATCTGAAGTGAGGGGCCACAGCAGCCCGCCAAAAATATTTTTTGGGGGGAAAACACCAAAGAACGCTTGCCAGGCCGAGTGCACCCAAAGAGGACCCCAGTTGACAGCATCCCATCGTTGCCCGATTGGTCTGCTGTAACCCCCTCCAGCATCACAGCTCCAGTTCCACTGTGCAAGAGACTGTTTTTAGCCTCTCTCTCAGGCTTCAGCCTATAAGGGCTGTCAGGTTCTAATTTTATCCAGGCACTGTAGGAGGTCATCCCAACTACTTACTTACTTAATCAAACAAGAAAAACATTTCATTTTGGCTTTCATAGTGGTGGTTATCAATTCGAAAGTCTTGGGAAATAGTTATACTTATATAACTTATCATACTCTCATGGACTTTAAAATGGGTGAAGTAAGACTAACGATGCGAGGCCCCTCTCTAGATCAACCACTTTGTCAATTACTTTTAGAATCACAATGATATGAATCAATATAGGTCAATAGCAGGTTGCAATATACATTATTTACAGTAATTACATGACAGATTGCGTGTGTCCTTTGTAATTAAATTGGCATTAAAGGTAGTTGTTGACCACTAGTAGCACTATAGAGCAACGCTTTACAAAGACGGGTCCCCTTTTTGTTTGCGACATGCAGGCGTTTAAGGTAGTATAACTTTGGTTTGTTTACCAAAGAACTACAGGACCATTAAAGATACCACAGTGTCTTTAATTTGTTATTTAAAACTCTACACACCGTGCAGCTAAAGCTCAGATAAATCCCACTGTCACCACATTCAGTGTACCGTGCAACGTTTGACAGCAGGTACACGACTGCTTTTAATCGACGTCACAATTTAAAAGTGTTTCATATCAGGTATTCAGCCGGAATATATCGCCCCCTTATCTTTCCCATCGCTGAGTACAAAGCCACATGAATGGGTTTTTCATTAAGTCCTCCAATCATGTCTATCCACTTCTGAGTGGGCCATGATAGTGAGGTAAGTAAGAAGATTATCAAATAGTGCTCGTTTGTGTCTATCGTTGCATCTTTGGAGACTCTCCGGCTTCACGTTATAACATCACGGAGCTCCCTTCACCTGATTACAGTTTTATCTCCAGCCACAGCTGTTCCAAAGATTTTACAGTATTCTGTGACATTATTTGAGCCATGGGAGCCACGTCTCGCAGCTGCCAGAAGATTGAAAAAAAAAAACCTGTGTGTGTGGACTGGCAAATCAGCCTATAAGCTTTGAGCATGTGTGTGTGTGTGACTATGCATTTAAATGAAGTCAGAATAGTCAAGTACAAAGATACAAATGCGAGACCCAATAAACATATTTCAAAGGCCATTCTCTGCCGTGTGAACGGACCTTTGCTTGCGTGCCGTGTTTGTAAAGTAGCCCGTCTCCAGCGGTCAGTCCCGATCCCCTGTCTCCGAATCTAAAGGGCTTAAAAGCTCCGAAGCTCTTTGTTATTATTTTAAAGGTCTATCTAGGATAAACTTGTGTTGACATCTACAATTAAATGTAAGCCTCTGTGTTTTCCAAAGAGAGAACAAAGGTTTGTTTACATTGTGTAAGTCTAAAAATGTGTTTTTTGGCAGGAGCTACAAGATGAAGGGATGTTTGACCTTGTCAAACAGTTACAAAGGTAGTTTTCCAAATGTTATCTGATGCAAGCAAACATGAGGAAAATCTATCCGTGATTTGTGTGTCAAGCAGGGTGCTCGGCAGAATCCTTTAGAAAAGCATCCGCGCTCATAGAAACAATTTGGACCAAAGATAAACATAATGACAACCGAAGACGCATGTTTGTGGAATAGATTATGTTTATTTGTTTAGGTTTCGCACTCTTTCATACGCTCTCTTTCTTACAATGGGTAAGAGGGGCAAATAACAGAAAGGGAAGGGAATAAGAAAAAATACACTTATATGTAAAAACCTTGGATGTGAATCGCTAGTTGTGCCTCTTAGGATTAGTATATTGCATAAATGCAAAGACATTGTGGGTGCGTTCCTTCACAACCCGGCTGTGCAGAAGCATGTCTGAACTGAGGTGCATAAATCTCACATGGATGAAGTAGTGGGAAGCTCTGCACACTCTGATGGCTGCCAGCACAGAACAGTGCCTAAAACACTCTGGTTTTCTCACCTGTTGCGAGGAGGTGAGGCCCAAGTTGCTGGAAGCAGCATGCGCTCATCATAGAGGTAGAGAGAGGTGGTACCCAACATGGAACTGAGTTTAATCTCCGCTCACTCCCGCCTGCAGTGTGCGTGCACTCACTTGTTGTTGTTTTTTTAGCACTAACTAACTGCGTGTGCTTTCCATTACAACGGTGTGATCAGTGTCATGTTGAAACCCATGGACGTGTACTAAGGCATGTAGCGTGATGGTGGAGAGCTTGTGGCTTGTTCCCATGTCCCTCTGTCCAGCATGGTCTTAAACATTGCCCATACTGTTGTTAATGTTAAAAGCGGTTAATGTTAAAGGCGGTTTTGCCCTCAAGGTGGAACTTGAGAAAACCAGGCTGAAGCCCTATGAACGTCTACCCAAACCAGAGGAAAGGAGGGGGGGATTTTTAAAGCAGCCCCCTCCCTCGAGCTAAGAATAACTCCTATGAAGTAGTTCTATCATATACTTGACTATCTGGGAGTTTTAGGAAAATTCAAAGGCAATAGTCTGAGGATTTTTTTCTTTTCTAAAGGGAAGGAAGCAGAGGCTCAAATGTTGAGGTGCTGCATGAAATTCTCTCCCGGCTGACAGCTTTTAAAGCGAAACCTTATCTGTTTGACGCCTCCACGCTTTCTGTCTCACCCAGGGGGCTTTGATGGAGGGGTTGGGAAAAATGCAAAACGCCGCCCCCCACCCATCCTGTCACAAACAAATGAATTTTTTCTAAAAGTGCAGATTTTTTTAGAACCAGTGGTTGAATGCATCGCTCCGCTCTCAGACCAAATTCCCATCAATGACGCCCGACGTCTCGATCGATTCCGATTGGTCTCTCTCCTCCATCGCCGAGACCTCTAGGTGGTAGCAGAGGTCCACAGACTTCCTCTCTGTTGCACGCATCTCAGCTGCACCACGCCGAGCGAGTCACAGTGAAAAAAGGGGCTCCGGTGACCGGGGAGAGAAGCGACAGTAGTCCATAGACAAAAGCGGATGAAAGGATCAGAGAGAAGAAAAAATAAAAAATAAAACAGGCACAGAGGCCTTTTGATTCAAGCTGATATACAGCAGGCCCAAGAAGTCTCTTTATTTCACTCCCTTTCTTCCAGTCTTTACATCCTGCTGCTCAGTACCACGCTCCCTCTCTCTGGACCTCTTTCATTGTTCTCACCTGCTCACCGCGCCAGCTTTTAGGAAGTCATCTCGTTTTAATGTCCACGTCGGTGCCGCGTGCAAACCCGACCCAATGCGCTCTGGTTGAGGCCGTTCGGGGGAGCGGGGGTGGGGGGTGGGGGACACTATGGTGCAGTGTTCTGGGTGTTTCTGAAGGTGTGGCCCTCCCATCAGTATCACTTTTTAAAAATAGAGTGCCGGCTTCCTGCTGGGAAGAAACCATTAAACAAATGGCTTTTCGGCCCCCGAGCTGACTTTGAAAAACATTTGGGGTTATAGTGTGTATACTATTAGTGAAAAGAACGCGGTCACTTTGTTTTATCTTTGGTTGCGTCTCTCCTCTAGGCTGTACTCGTGTCTGAATTAGAAAGTCCTTTATGAGTTAAAATAGACGTAGCCAGCGTAGGCTTTTACATTCTTGATCAAAAGTCAAAATGACACTAGTGTGGGAGAAGGTACAGCGGTTTGATGTGGCCTTCGTCTACAACAAAGATGTTGCTGTGAAGTCACATTGAACCCCGCAGCGTGCTTGTGTAAAATATCAAAGATAATACGGCTTAGAAAGCTCACTGTTATCATTGACATTTAGAAAAATAAGTTACAAGAAAGTTATTGGGTTTCTTTGTCAGTGGAATAGCGGATCGCAAGCAAAGTTCTCCGCACCTCACGCACCTGTGAGTAGGGCGCCCCTACTTATATAAAGAGGAATAGATAAAATAATATGAACACAACGTCCTCTCATAGACAATCGCTTCTTGCTTGTCGAGTCAGATTTGTAACTTGTTTTATCTTGAAGATATAAGTGAATCCAAGTAATCAGCAGACTGACAGAATAAACACAAGCACATTTATTTATATAAGCGCCGTGTATTTCAAAGGGTTTTTTCACAGAAGGCAAATTTTCATTCTTCTCCTGCAGTCAAGAACTTTTCTATTGGTGAAAAACAAGCATCAGCATAAACAAAACACTGACGCTTTAACGGCTGATGAATGGCACTGGATGTAATCAGTGTGAGAGAAACAGCTTATTGCTTCAATAGCTTGGCTCATCTGTCATTTCTTAAAGGGGGGAAATGTAGCTCTGACATTCTCCTGTTTTTTCAAAACTGATGAAATAAGTTAAACTATCCAGTGCTATATTTACACTTTTACTACGACAAACGCTTAACCCTACAGCCCCCTTAGGCACTAAATGACCTTACACTGCCCCTTTCATTTTAATATATATATATATATATATATATATAATAACATCATCACATATGTCTGTGTCCAATCAAATAAAGGCCCAATTGCTTGTGACCATTTCTCTTGAGGTGAAGTATGGCACACAGTGCCACCAGTATGTAAATGAGTATGCTTAAAACATTTATTTTGGTGCTATATCCATGCTAAAACGGGGGTTCTTTATTTGTGGATTCAAGGCAATATTGTGCAGTGCAGACCACTTGCAGGGGAGATGCAAAGTACCAGGATGTGCAGGTACACCGAGAGCCAAGGGCCAGAAACCTGATGTCCACCTCTGCTTCACTTCCCCCGACAACTGCTTCCACACAGGAAAGGAGATGTGTTCTTTGTCACTGATTCAACGACCCACACAAACACAAACACAAACACACACTGAATCAATTGGATGTTGGATTTATGTGATTTTGTGGATTTTGTACGTGCAGTTTTAGTCATTTCTATTACTTTGTTTGATATCTCATAATTGTCATTATTTGGATTCACTTGCGGTTGATGTTGTCAAAGGTAACTGTTACACATATGCAGCTTATTTTACTGATTGCACATATTATATTTACAAAAAAGTAAAATAAAAGGGACAGCGTAAGACTACAAGAGTCAAGCAACAATAGCTCCTCTCTCTAACTTCATCAAAAATGTAATTCTCTTACTGCGGAGGACATGGCGAGCATCTCTGTTCAGGTGCCAGCGACAATGTGTGCAAGACCAGGTGATAATTCACGCTTCATGGGCTCTACAGCTTTTCCATTATGCTAAGGGTTCAAAAGGTTCAGGGTGGCATATTGCAGTGCAAATTGCAGGCAAAAGCATGACAGAAGTGAGTGGAATCAATTACAGCGAGTATGACACATCAAAAGAATGAGGGGAGTAAGCTACCTTGATAAGAAAGGGAGCCATGTGTCAGATGACAACTTGCATTCTTCGAAGACGAGCTCCGGGACATTTGTAACTTATTCCTCATTTTCTCCACATTGAATCTTTGTAAGATGAGATATGTTGGTACAATTGTCATGAGGTAAAAGGAATTGGAGGCAGGTTAATTAAGGGTAACATTCAGCAGTAGGTAAAGCTGTTAGGCAGACAAACCCTTTTGAATAAAAAAAATAAAAAATACCCTGTGGTGTCGTTTTTTGGACATGGAACCCGATAGTGAGGAAATTACAGTTGCAGGTGAGAATTTAGTTGAGCAATTAATTTAACTTAATTTTAAATGTACATGTCCAATAAGCTTTGTGAATTGAATGGATTTGTTCCCTGCAGACTCCGGGGTTCCGAAACACATATAGACCTTACATCCTACTAATGCTAAAACATTGATACTTTACTGTTCTGGTGAAGGTAGTGGATTTAAAATATCAAAATTGATTGATGTACATCTCAGATTAAACAATTAAATGGTGGTTCAGTGGCCTGAATGGAATAATCTGTATTCACTATATCTATAAACTCGTTAAGTGTTAATTTGTCGGTATCTGACTCATGGATTGTTTTGCCATATTCCCCGCGGTTTTATGACCACAGGTTTCTTTCTCGGTTTCTATTTAAAAGGAGGAAGCTAAATGTTCTCCATTTCTGTGAGGAGGATTTCATTAATTCAAGAGCCACACACCTTAAATATGTTACCCAATCAAATTGTAGGCTACAGACAAAAGTGATTCCCACAACACGGAGACTGCAGAAAATTAAAACCAAATTAAGTTTAGACTGCGTTGGGAAGCAATAATGCTTTGGATATGAATAGCCAAGAGTCGTTTTCTTAACGTCGCTGAGGCAATTTCCAGTGCGCTCGCTGCGATAGGTTGGTAAATCCCCCTCTGATACCTCAAAATCAGTGGGATCACTTCTGTCAACAAAGAGATGTCTGAAAACAAGTCTTCCGCACACCCGTTATCATATTGTTCAGCTGTCCAGCTGGCTCAGAGGAACCCAGACACTGCTGTCAAGTAAAAAAAAAAAACTCTCACTGCTGTGAGAAGAATGGCACGTTTACCAAACAAAACCTATTTTCTCAAGTTCTTGTCGGCGTGGGCACAGACCTTTTTTGTTGGAATCCAACCAATTGATGCACAATGCATTTCTCGCCGGCAGCTGCCCGCTGTCATAACTTTGTTCACTTTCTTGCCAGCCAGGAAAATCCGATCGGCTTTATATCTCAAATACAGAAGTAAATGTATGTTGTTTGCTTTGGCTTTTCTGGATGAAGATGCTCGCGTTGCCCTCTGTAGCCCATGGAAAGTTAAACTCTGAGCCGACAGGACTTTTTTTTTTTAGGAATACTGATATTTCAAAAGCAACTAACGCGGCTACTCTGCTACACCCTGCTGTGAAAGCGGCCGCCTTCCTTGAAACGCGTATAGTGCTGATGTGTCATTAGAGCTGCCGGCTGCTCGGCTGCTAATGTGGACCATGTAGTTTCAAACCCGGTGTAACGTCAGAGCGGGAACGGCTGCTGAACACTCATCACAGTCTGGGGCTTATTTCGGAGCACTTTTGCTGATCTACAAAAAGGTCTGGAGGGATCGCTGACGGCTGCGGCGGCGACCACTGGCTCAGCAAATCAGAGCTCCAACCGGGCGCTGACCTGTTGTCCGTACCGGGGAGTGTCATGCTCCACAAACATGCCTCGTGGTTGCGCCTCTTGGAAATATATCGTCCGTGTGAGAGGAGCACAGTGTGTGTGTGTGTGTGTGTGTGAAAGGGCCGATAAATGCAGGCACTTTGCCTCTGCAGGCTTAAAAGGGCACTTTCACTTCCATGGACGAAAAAGCTGCCCCTGATCCCCCCCCAATAACCACGTTACATCTTTTTGTACTTTGTGTTGCATTGTGATGATACAACCAGGCGACAAAATGGCAAAGCCAGAACGATAGCTGGATAATGACAATGACACGATGAGCGGGATGAGTAATAGTGCTTTTGTATCTTGTATCTAAGGTATAATACCTAATTGAGCATTAGCCTGCTGTTACACTTCATTTAGACTTAATCAGGTCTTGTGTGTTTCTTTGTGTCTGGATTCATTCGGGTGATGAAAAGATGGTGGCACAAAGCGGCTGCGTCTTGCCTTTTGTATCCGGGAAAATGTCACGAAACAACAGCATGGGGAGCAGTACATCACTCCACATAAAGAAAATAACTGTTCAACATGACAGCTGACTTTGTCTTAGCAACTCTCTACTGCCCTGATGACACACACACACAGATCCATCAGTCTGGGAAACAAGCACCATTGTCCGTTATGTGGGCAAAGATTACAGATGGACAGAGAGGAGGAAGAGCCGTTCTTTCTCTATTTGGGTGTTTCTGGCTGATATTCAAAAAAGTAACTCATTGAATCAAGACTTCTTTTTAGCAAGTTCTACAAAAGCGTAGGAGGTGGAAGGGTCACAAAATATGTGTTTTGGATGAATAACGAGACGGCGCAATGAAGACATTTTCTGAAAAATGTTTCTTTCTGCTCGCAGGGAAATGAAATGTTTGCGTGGACTTTTGATTGATATACTTAGATGCAAAGAGATGAAGGAGAAAAAACAACAACAATAGAATAACATTAGGTGTGAAAAAGAAAGCTGGGACGTTAGAAACCTGGTCAGCAAAGTGAGATTACACACTAAACGTTGATACATGAAACAAATAAAATAAAATCCATTCCGCACCATAACCTTGTACGTTTCGCCGATATGCATCTCCATGTTGAGCAAAGTACATCCCAGTAATATTTTAAATTTACGATTCTGCATTTTTAATATTCAGTCGTGTAAGTGCTCTGGATGCTGTAGAAAACAGTGGGCTGCGTTCCAAATTACCCACTGGGCACAGGGCGACAAAACAAGCTGTGCTCTGGAGAGAGCTTGTAATAGATTGCAGTGATTCCCCTTGGACATGCTGTCGAGCAGGTGGCGCCTTAGCTGGTGCAACACACGGCAATGAATTTACCATTTCCTGCCCCGCCATCTGACTATAAATCATACAGTCTGAAAACACATTTTTAATAACCGAAGAGGCAATTAAATAAATTTCGATGAGAGTTCGAAGGTAGCTCTCCGTGGAGGTTATTTTTCTCATTAACCCGACGCGCGCGCATACTTGCCCGCCCACACGCATGAACAAACCAAGATCCATACATAGATTTTAGCTCGCGTTCACGTGGTAGATTCGATCAAGCATTCCAATAACCTTGCATGATGTAGTAGTTATTTAATTATGTTCTGTGCACAGTGGCATATACAGGGTTATGTATAACGCTGAATGGGATTCTGCTTTTACACATTGACCACTGGTGGCGGTGATTCAACATTTCAATTAGCATTGTGCCAATTACAGAAGAAGAAGAGAGCAAACTCATTTCAATATTGTTGGCAAGAGAAGAAAAGTTACTACTTGGTAACTCTACATGTGTTTGATTTTAATGAAAAGTCCTCAGGGTACCTTCAGTTTAATTTCATTCACGTTGTCAAACACACTTTAAAATAAATGAAAAAAAACAGATTTTTCTTTTTTATTAAATCAGTTACACAGTGCCTGCATAATCATAATTATATTGGGCATTGTTAAACTGTAGCAGATGCTGTAGGTTGTGCTACCGTGACATATGAATGAACTTTTCTCCCACCTAAATGCCCACAATTCAAAAAGCCTCCTCCCTGCAGTCCAGATGATAAAATCGCTTCTTTCTGCTCAGCTGAAACTGCCTACAGCAAAACCCGCCTGTTCTGTCGAGTGGATGTTTTCCTCTTTCTGTTAAGTCACGCCCTCACAGGTGGTTAATCCCCACGGACCTCAGACGGTCGCCAGTTCCGGTCATATTTTCCCCGCTTCTCTGGCAGTGAAGCATTGAAGCCATTAGCTGGGGGAGCCAAGGCTGAACGAGGAAAGCCTGATATTGCATACTTGCTCTTACTTAAAGGTTAAAAAGAAGAAGAAAAAACTGAAAACTGTTGAATTTTCCTTCATATTTTGGAAACTTTTTTTCATGCAAACCGTTCAACTTGGAATGAAGTTGAGGTCCAAGTACAGGTTGGTTCATTCTAGTGAAACATCAAATCTTGACTAAGAGGAGCACATGTGCTTTATCATTTGGATTAACTATTCAGTTGTTTTTCTGTATTATCACTTTTGCCAACCTCATGATTGTTGAAGACATTTGACAGAATTTAAAGCATTTTCATCTCTATACTACTCTTCTTTGTTTGTATTTCTTTTTTTCCCCATTCCTCTCTATCCAGGGACCTCACTGCACAAACAGTGGCGTTTCAGTCCAAGGACGTGCTTCGGTCGGTCTTGGACGCCATCCACCGTAATTAGTTCCTCAGCAGAGCCGCTGCATCCGCAGGCTTAATGGGCAACAATCAATGCCAACGCACACAGAGGGGCTCTTCTTGTGTGCGGCTAAAACTATCTGTTGGATAAGACTGTCGAATCCTGTCAAAGTTTATGTTTGACTTGGTGCTGTGCCGGATATACATGTGGAAATATTAAACAAGTTTTCAGCTTTTGTTCTACTGTAACCCCGTATCGAGTGAGACACGCGCTGGATACCTGGGTGGAAGAGGATATATATGCAAACTGAATTGCTATCTCTGTCTCTCAACCTGCTGTCAGGGGTTAGACATATAATTGTGTTTGTGGCAAAGCACGGAAACACAGAAATATTCCTCCTACACATCTCATTTATTTTCCACGTCCATCTGCAAGTACTCGGCAATGAACCTTTTGAACCAAATGATTCATTCTGTGTTTGCACATAACTTTCCCTCTGAAAAAAAGCACAGGCCTTTCAAATAAAAAATGCTTTTAGTTAGAAGGACCTTCTCGTTGTTCATATCCAATGTTGCGATAGACATGTTTTTTTTTTTAACTGGATTTTGAAGTGTTGCCGATAGTCATGTTGTCGGTACTATTTGACCGTTAAATGAATAGTTTAATCGAAATATCACATAGCGTTTCCTATAATATAAAGAATAAGGCAGTGCAGCTCTCTGCAAGCAAGTAAGCCAGAGACCCCCAAAACAATGGAGATTACTGAACAGCTTCTGCAGCATAATCCAGTTGTTTGTACCAAAACCAACCCACCGTCTGTCTAAAAGCCCTTAATTAATGATGCTGAACATGTTTTCCAGCAATATGGAACCAGCATTCTATTTATTGCGTTTGAATGGCTGCAAAATAAACCAACGCAGCAAAGTAATTATTCTCCTGAACACTTTCAGGACAGGGAGAATAGATTCAAGTCAAGTCAAGTCATTTTATTTTGTATAGCCCAGAATCGCAAATTACAAATTTGCCTCAGAGGGCTTTACAGTCTGTACACATACGACATCCTCTGCCCCGAAACCCACCATCGGCACAGGAAAAACTCCCCAAAAAATGAAAAAACCCTTACAAGAGGGAAAAAAAGGGAAGAAACCTTAGGGAGAACGTCAGAGGAGGGATCCCACTCCCGGGATGGACAGACTACAATGGATGCCATGTGTACAGAATGAACAATGTATAATACATGCAATTCCTATGACAGAAATGATTCAAGTAATTGTGAGTAGTAAGCCAGGCGAACAGCAGGACCACTGCAGAGGCAACCACCATCAGATAGAACCACCATCCACAGAATCCTGTGGGGAGGGAGAGCACAGAGATTTTAGGAGAGGGTAATGTCGGTTTATGAGTAAAGTAATATTATTAATATCTAAAATAATGATGATGATGATGATGATGATGGCAGCAGCAGGCGTCAGCATGGCCACGGTAGGTGTCAGGACCAGGGTCCCGAAGGAACCACAATCTATGGACCTGATAGGGGCGAAAGCACAAAAAAAACTCCCGGAAAGAAGCTGAATTAGTCATGTGCATTAATAAAACTTGAATTATGGTAGAACGAGAGCGTGAGAGAGGAGCTCGGTGTGTCCTAAGAATTCCCCCGGCATTCTAAGCCTATAGCAGCTTAACTAAGGGCTGGTCCGGACTAACCTGAGCCAGCCCTAACTATAGGCAGAATCAAAGAGGAACGTTTTAAGTTTTACTTTAAAAGAGCTGACCGAATCTGCCCCCCGGACTGAAAGTGGAACCTGGTTCCACAAAAGAGGAGCTTGATAACTGAAGGCTCTGGCCCCCAGCCTACTTTTTAAAACCATAGGAACAACAAGTAACCCAGCATCTATGGAGCGCAGTTGCCTTGTAGGGCAATACGGTGTTACAAGCTCTTGAAGATACAACGGTGCCTCACCAGCAAGTGCCTTGTAGGTGAGGAGAAGTACCTTAAAATCTATTCTTGATTTAACAGGGAGCCAGTGCAGAGAAGTTAATACAGGAGTGATATGATCCCTTTTCTTAGTTCTTGTTAATACACGTGCTGCAGCATTCTGAATCAGCTGGAGAGGCTTAAGAGATTTATAAGAGCAGCCTGATAACAAAGAATTACAGTAGTCCAGTCTGGAAGTGACAAACGCATGAACTAATTTTTCTGCATCACTTTGAGACAGGAAGTTCCTGATTTTTGATATGTTACGTAGATGGAAATAGGCAGTCCTTGAAGTCTTCTTTATATGCGAGTTGAAGGTCATATCCTGGTCGAAGAGAACTCCCAGATTCCTGACGGTGCTGCTGGGTACCAGAGCAATTCCATCCATAAAAACTGTATCACGCGACGGCTGTCTTCGAAGGCGCTCTGGGCCTATCAGGATAACTTCCGTTTTTTCTGAGTTTAGCATCAGGAAGTTGCCAGTCATCCAAGTTTTGATGTCTCCAAGACATTCTTGGAGTCTAACTAACTGGTCCGTCTCTTCTGGCTTGATCGACAGATACAGTTGAGTATCGTCTGCATAACAATGGAAGTTCATGCGGTGTTTCCTGATAAGATCGCCCAAAGGAAGCATATAGAGGGTAAATAAAATCGGTCCAAGTACAGAACCTTGTGGGACTCCGTGACCAACATTGGTGGTCTTTGAGGATTCACCGTTTACAAGCACAAACTGGGATCGGTCCGATAGGTAGGATTTAAACCAGCTGAGTGCAGTTCCTTTGATACCAATTAAATGTTCTAGTCTCTGCAACAGGATACAATGGTCTATGGTATCAAATGCGGCACTGAGGTCCAGCAAGACAAGAAAAGAGATGAGTCCTTGGTCCGATGCAAGTAGAAGATCATTCGTAATTTTCACCAGTGCGGTTTCTGTACTGTGATGCACTCGGAATCCTGACTGGAAATCCTCGAACAAAGCATTGTTTTGTAGAAAGTCACATAATTGATTTGCGACGGATTTCTCAAGGATCTTAGAGAGGAAGGGAAGATTAGAGATAGGTCTGTAGTTAGCCAACACCTCTGGAGCAAGAGTAGGTTTCTTAAGAAGAGGTTTAATTACAGCTACCTTGAAGGACTGTGGTACATGTCCTGTTAACAAAGACAGATTCATAATATCTAATAAGGATGTGCTAACTAAAGGAAAAACTTCCTTAAGCAGTTTGGTCGGAATCGGATCCAAGAGACAAGTAGAAGATTTAGACTTTGAAAATAAAGAAGTCAGTTGATCAAGGTTGATGGAAGAGAAGGCATCCAAACAGGCATCAGGGCCCACTGCTGCATCCAAGGAGGACAGGTCGGCACTGGTTGAAGGCAGGAGACCATCAATTTTCTCTTTGATAGTCAGAATCTTATCATTGAAGAAGTTCATGAAGTCGTTACTAGTGAGGTCCAAAGGAATACACGGCTCGACAGAGCTGTGACTCTCTGTCAGTCGGGCTACAGTGCTGAAGAGAAACCTGGAGTTGTTTTTATTTTTTTCTATTAATGATGAGTAATAAGATGCTCTTGCGTTACGGAGAGCCTTCTTATACGTTTTAAGGCTGTCTTGCCAAACTAGCCTAGATCCTTCTGATTTGGTGGAACGCCATAATCGTTCAAGCTTCCGCACAGTTTGCTTTAGGTTCCGTGTTTGAGGGTTATACCACGGAGCAGACTTCCTTCTTGTTGCTATTCTTCTTTCCAGAGGAGCAATAGCGTCCAGCGCCACTCTCAAAGAGCCTGTAGCAGTATCGACAAAATTATCGATCTGAGACGGACTGAGGTTTTCACAGGAGTCTTCTTGTATCTTGAGGCAGGGCACTGAACTTAGAGCAGAAGGAATGGCTTCTTTAAATAAGGCTACAGCGGTATCCGATAAGCGTCGACTGTAGAAACCTTTGGCAGGAGGAGGTGGTTCTGATAGTAGAAATTCAAAGGTTATCAGACAATGGTCCGACAGGAGAGGGTTCTGTGGAAAAATTGTTAAATGTTCAATCTCAATCCCATACACAAGAACCAAGTCGAGAGTGTGGTTAAAACAGTGAGTTGGTTTATTTACACACTGACAGAAACCAATTGAATCTAACAATGAAAGAAATGCAGTACTAAGGCTGTCGTTGTCGACATCCACATGAATGTTAAAGTCACCCACAATAATTACCTTGTCCGTTTTAAGGACCAAACTCGTTAAGAACTGTGAAAATTCAGAAAGAAATTCTGAATAAGGACCTGGGGCCCTGTACACTATTACAAAGAGAACCGGCTGGATTATTTTCCAGGTCGGTTGCGAAAGACTGAAAACCAGGCTTTCAAATGAGTTACAATCCACCTTAGGTTTAAAGTTTATTAAAAGGCAGGAGTCATAAATAGCTGCCACTCCCCCCCCTCGGCCTGTGCCTCGGGGAATATGAGTATTAACATGACTCGGAGGAGTCGCTTCATTTAAACAGAAATATTCCCCATTCAACAACCACGTTTCAGTAAGACAAAATACATCAACATGGTGATCTGATATTAGTTCATTTACCAAAACAGCTTTAGATGACAGAGATCTAATATTCAAAAGACCCCCTTTAATTCTCCTATTTTGTTGCACTATTGCATTATTAGTTTTAACTTTAATTAAGTTATTTACTACAACTCCTCGGTTGTTTACCTTTAACTTAGATAAGTGTGTCCGTGGGGCAGACAAGGTCTCTATAGGGTTCATTATGCTGAGTGACTGCTCAGATTGAAGCGCAGAGAAGTGTGTAAGACTGCGACTCTGCTCCCTGGTCTGAACTCTGGGTCATGGATTAAGTCCACTAAGAAACTGGGTCAGGTTCTTAGAAAGAAGTTCAGCTCCGTCCAAAGTGGGATGGATGCCGTCCCTCCTAATCAGACCAGGCTCTCCCCAAAACGTCTTCCAGTTATCAACGAAGCCCACATTATTTACTGGGCACCACCTCGACAACCAGCGGCGGAATGACGACATGCGGCTATACATGTCGTCACTTGTCAAGTTTGGGAGGGGGCCAGAGAAAACTACGGTGTCCGACATTGTTTTAGCGTATGTACACACCGATTCCACATTAACTTTAGTGACCTCCGAGCAACGTAATCGGGAGTCATTACCGCCGACATGTATTACAATCTTACTGTATTTACGTTTATCCTTAGCCAGCAGTTTAAGATAAGACTCAATGTCGCCCGCTCTGGCTCCCGGTATACATGTAACTATGGTCCCTGGTTTCGCTAACTTCACGTTCCTCAGAATGGAGCTACCTATCACCAGAGTTGGCTTCTCAGCGGGTGTGTCGCCGAGTGGGGAGAAGCGGTTTGAAACGTGAAGTGGTTGGTGGTTAACCGTGTGCTTCGACTTAGACTTATGCTTACTCCGAACAGTCACCCAGCCTCCCGGCTGCTCAGGGGTTGCCGGGGGACGGCTAGCAGGAGCGAACGCTACGTCTATGTGGCCCGCACCGGCTACGGGGGTGGGCTGGGTAACTACAGCGGCTAACGACTGAGCTTCCATGGTGCGGAGCCGTGCTTCTAGCTCACTAAGCCTCGCCTCCAATTTATCAAATATACTACACTTCTTACATGTACCGTTATCGGTAAGGGAGGCAGAGGAATAGCTAAACATGTGACACACCGAGCAAGAAAGAGCAGGAGAGGCAGGGAGGGAAGACATCACCAGGTTAGCTGCTAAGCTAATGCTAACGCTAATAGAAGTAACGTTGCCGCTAAACAACGTCCAAGCAACTATTCGATGGAGCGAAAATTTGCTAGACGGTGAGGCGTTTAACAGCGCCTCACGTAGATAAGAATTCACCGTTGTGATGAAAAATATCACGCTACATTCAACTCAGTATAGCTAGAGCTGTGAAAAGTTCGATGACATCAAACACGCTGGTAACAGGAAGTGACGCAACACGCTTACCGTAAACCGTAAGAGTAAAGTCTCCAGGAGCTACCATACACAGTTGTTGCCAAGGGCACATCAACATGGACACCAGCAGAGTGTAGATGCTAACGGTCGCTAGGTGACTGGCAGAAGACAAAACGTCATCTCGATTCGGCTCCACAAAACTGGCAAAGTTTTGGATTTAACTTGTAGACAGGAGCCAACTAAACAGTGTAGTTCAGCATTTTCTGACACTATCTGGCGCAGCAGTGGGCATCATTATCACAGGTGAAAACAAAAGCACGTCCTGACCAGCGGAGACACAAATTACATCGGGGCAGAAATTACACGAAACACATGTGGGCGGATCGGATGGTTTGGTTAATTATCTCGTCTCACTTTTGGTCATAGAGGGGTGTATTGGAATATACTGGGACCTTTTGATCAATGTGTTACTTCTGTGGTTAACCTCCTCTACAATTTGGTCCTTTGTTACTTTAAAGTTGTTAGTATGTTATCGGATTTACAATTTGTCCTCTTTGTTTTACAGGTATGAAAAGGACCTTCAGCCATATTTTCAACAAAGCCCATTATTACAAACACAACCTCAACATCTTGAAATTGTATAAGACTTCCGGCTATAACGCTACTATGACTATTATGCAATGTATTGATGTTTCAAAGATCGTTTGGGTATCTAACGTATCTATTCCAGGGAGACCCTGCTCTAAGGATTTTTATGAAGGTTTTGGGGCTCGGTGCCATACATTCAGTGTGAGGTTCTCGGAACTGACAGGCGCGACCTTTCAGTAATTGCCTTACACTTCATCAGTTTAGTGTTAATGAGCTATAGAAATAAGAGACAATTCTGTGGACCACTGCCGCAATTCATCAGATGGAGCAACATCAGCCTTTTTGTGAGGTAGCCAAAATTCAAAGGTTCCAGAGGTATTTCTGTTGCATCCAACAATACATGCAGGTCCAGTTCCTGCTCATTGAATCTTGTATAAGAGAATATTTCTGGACAATGGTGCAAGATCAGAGGTTATTTCAAAAAGTGAAGAATTTCAAGAAACTATGCGCCTCGGTATCATCGTATGCTGTTGCACAGTATGATTAGCTGTATGATTAAAACATTTCAATTCGTGTCTGCGAATAACAACCAGTAACCAATTTGCACTCTTTTTTTTGGACGACAGTTATGGCACTGATGCAAAAGGTAGGGTTAAGTCATGGCTAATTAGGACTTCATTAAACACTGCGGTAAAATGAGGTGCAGCAAGAAAGTACAGACATTAATTCTCTCCAGACATGCGCGATAATTTGTGTACCCTTTGAAGGGCCAAGTAAGGCTTCAGTGCCAAAGACCAACATATTTTCCACTCTTGAACACGCTGCACACCCCAGAGTTTAGTGTCAGCTTCATTAAAATGCACGGCTACTCACACAGTTGTACCTTGTGCATGCACAAATTAACATGAATGATTGCACTGTGTTATCCCAGTTGGAGAGCCTACATGGTTCTAATGTAACAGACTAAATAAGACTGCTTATGTCCAAGGATGAGACAACATGCATGGTGACTGAGTCAATGTATTAAAGTTTAAAAGACATTTTGAGTATCTAATGTCCAGCATCTAAATTTAAGCACATGACCATAACCAGAAAAACGCTTGAATGCTCTTTGCAATATTAAATGGTTTTTCAGAGGCATAAAAAGGAAATTAAAAGGTTTAATTTTATTATTGTTCTATTTTTACCACCTTCAATATAATACCTAAGTATTTTTGATAATGTATATCTATTACTGTTTGCAGCACGTCATTTAGAACGGCGAGCACAAAACATTGATGTTCCACAACAGTTAGACAGAGATCAAAGTTGTCTCCCCCGCAGATCGTCACATTTTCTCCGTCATATTTTATTAATCAAAGTGGGGACATATTTCTTTTACCTTTTCTTGGACTAACCACCAGACAGGGAGCCAACTGAGGACGTGGCCTCTCTTTCAGGGTGGCTAATTTGTCTTGGAGAACCTCATTTGCATTGCAATTACATGAGAAGAACCTATAAGTGGATCCTGCTTCCTCTGACAATTGAGATGGAGTGGACATTTCTTCTACGTGCAATGGAATGAAAGAAAAATCTATCGATCGGGGGGCGGAGGCCTGGAATTAGAAATGTTCCCGTACAGTGTTGTTAACTTGTATTCAATCCTGCTAGGGAATAGTCTATTACATCTTCTAAAGGAGTCACTTTCTATGGTAATGTGTTTCAAAATTTCTGCAATTTAGCTTTTTTTTTGGTCACGCCACTGTGGGCTCGCAACTTACCAGCAACGGCATTCAGTGTGCGTTCGCCTCAAGTGTTCCGAGTCGTATGGCGGAAATGGGGGAGAAGAGTAATGGCGAGACTAAAGCAAGGCAGGTGACAAATACATCCGGGGTCACTTGGAGTTGCCATACTGGGTTCATAGTATGTTTTCATTACAGCATTTTAAAAATGTAATTTCAACAAAAGCCTTCTCGAATGTTGGAGGGAGAAGTAACTTCTTGTGTGATGCTACCACCAAATGTTTCAGACATTATTTCACCACGACTGTGATATACTTTTCCAACCTTTTTAATAAGCACTACCAGAAACAGCTTTGATTGAAAAGCTAAATCAAAAACGAACGCATTATTCTAATGATCTTTCTGCGGTTAAATAAAAGGACTTGTCAGGAGGAAATGAGGCAAAGTCTTTTGTTTGGATATCTATAGCTTGGACCTAAGCTGTAAATCAGGGGAGGCTTCAGCTGAGTTTGCATTTCGCCAACAACAACAATTGAGCGACCTATTTATTCTGTCGCACTCTCTGCTCATCCTCTGCTTCGACTTTATTTTCTGCCTTGGCGCTGTCCTTCCAGCTTCCCCCTCTCTTTCTTCATGGATTGATGATTGTGGTTTGCATTGATATTTATCTCTCTGTTCCCACTTCTTCTGATGTTAAATTACACATTAAATCCCCAAACATATGCCAAAATACACTATTTCTCTAACTCTCATTAAAATGTTCCCTACCAAGACGTGAGTGGGCCTACTCATTACTCTTAAGATGATTCATCAATACCGCGATTGATAATAATGTTCAAATGTTTTATCCTGCACTAGATGTAGGTGGAGAAAACAAAGATGGAAGCATCTGCATGTACCTTTACTTAGTAATTTTGGGCAGAGGCTTGACCCTGTTTAACCGCTGCCACAAAAAAAGAACAACAGCTGCAATGAAGTGATGAAGTGATGTGGGAAGGGGGGGAGGAGGTGGGTGGAACGGCCTTAAGAAAGTTAAGCAGAGGCACGGTTTGAAATAAAATCATGAAAGTTGTTGAACCTCAAAAGTGACAGAGACACAGTGTTACAGTTCTAATGCGAAAAGAAAAGAATAATAAATTCAGCTAATAAGAAGAGCCGCGCGTGCTAACGAACGTGCTGGTGCCCCCCGAGGGATTTTTTTGTACAGCTGTTTCCACCTGCTGAGTATTTTCTTCCTTTGCTTTGCTTTGTCTTCTCCCTCTGAATAAAAGAACATCCGGACGGCTATAATTAGCCCCGTCACTCTGCACTTGTGAACATGGTGCATGCTGCCATGTATTTCTCCATACTTCCCACACCAGGCAGCTGTTTTCAAGCTTTGCGTCACTCACTTTTCATTTACTTTCACTCACAACACTCTCCTCTATTATTTAACCTTTCTGTAATATTCCACTCTAATTCCCTATTCCCTTTTAGTCTCACTCTCTCCTGTGGTTTTCCCCCATTTTCTTTTTTTTCCCTCACATGATGAAAAGATTTCAAATTGGTGTTGCGAGAACTAATGGCAGTAATCACAAAAACGCTGACCTGTTCCATATTAAGAGGGTCACCTGGCTTCCAAGCTGCCAGATGGGCTTCTGCAAGGAGAGCTAGGTGTGATCCATGCAAATGTTGTGCAGGTGCTTGTGTGGATATTTGTGTGTACATTTATTCTAATGCTTTGTGTCACTTGAATATGTTGTTACTAAACTGTCAAATTGGACAGTACGCGTAATAATCTTTGAATGTTGCTGTAACCCAAGTTTACACAAAACAACACGTGTTTTTTATACCCAATATATGTTTGAAAAAGAAAACTAAAAGAAAGCAATGGACAACTGCGGTTTACAAAAAGTATTAAATATGCATATATTCTCAATTTGTCACCATGTAAAAGAAAAAGAATTTTTAAATATAGCTCTGTTGTTTTTTCATCATGTTATTTTCTTGGTAGTCCAACTGAGTGTCTGACCGGTGAGATTATTACCGATTTTACTTCATATACTTTATGTTCTTTATATGTGATTATGTGGGCTGGAATGTGTGAAATCATACTGTGTATTGATCCTTCCTATTTAAAAAGCAATAACATCAACTTTTTCTAAGCATTTGAACAAAAAGCCAACGCTCTAAATTTGAGTTCCTGAGGATCAGTTTGCGCCTGAAAAAGTGCCTCTTTTACTAATTTGGAGGCCTCATTAAAGAGGTCTTTTGGTTGTCATTTTTGCAGCTATGCTCAACTTCTTTCGATTGCCGAAGAAAATAGAACGGACGATGCCTCTCAGCGGAGGCATCCGAAACAGGACAGCAGCTAGTGTAATTACGTCCGGATTCAGACTACGCGATGTGGAATTGCTTCATGTCTTCACTCCTGCAGTCCAATCAGACTCTAATTTGGTCTCAAGTGTTAATGTTTGTGTCTGTCTTTGTATGTTAGCCCTGTGTGCAAGAAGCATAAACCCATAAAAAAAGGGAAATGATGCATTAATGTGTTTTTGTGGCAAAAGACAAAACAATAAGGAAATCTCCTAGCACGTTTTCACTGTGTTATATATAAGAGACAAGTGAAATACTGTTTTTTCTTGATTTCATTTCAATGAGGAATAACATAATCATTCTTTGACAGCTTGTGCATGAATTATGTGATGCCTGTTGTGTGAAGTAGCCCATAAAGACTCCCTGGACGCTATAGATGTGTGATTTCCCACTCCCATAGCTTCCTGAAATAAAGTGTAATCGATTCACTTAGGTGAATGAGATTAAATTGGCTGTGCATCAACGAACATGCTGATTCACTGTAGTATTTAAATTCCTTCATGTTGAATTGTGTTTTGTTTTAAAGATGCAAAATACCTGGAAAAACCCCTGACATTTACAATTTTACAGTGCAATAAGAAAACGCATTCTGCTATTTGTTCACTTGGACAGTTATTACGCAAAAATTAAACCTTGCACTTGCGTATCTGTAACAAGTGGGCAAAGTTGCGGGTGGTGTTTAATGCCAAAATGGCCCAGCACCACCTCATCTGTAAACACAGGTGCCATGGGCTACGTTGGCTATGTGACAGATGCTGAACCATACTTTTTTCCATCTGTCAGAGCATATTTTGTGCTCTTCTTAGCATTTCCAACTAGATTTCTTAGACTATTTTTATCACTACTCGTGTTAGCGTAATGATAAGCTCACGTCAAGACAAAGGGGGGGGGGGGGGTCACATTTGCGACAAAGGGGGCAATGAATTATGTTAACGGCCGGCTGTATCTCGAAGAGCTGTCACTTCCAATTTTAGCGAAAAAGCCAGTGCACACACTGTGGGGGGGGAGTAGTCGGGGGTAAAGCGACGGCGTGCCCTCGGAGTCAGATGGCACCATTCCCCTGTCTGTGAGGTGTCAGGCACACCCTGTCAACTCACTTTTGCTCTTTGCGGATTAGTGGGAACTCACCCGCTACCTAAAACAGTGTGTCTTGAAATCTGAAATCTGACTAAAGGCGGTGTTTGAGGTAGAAATATCCTAGACACAGTTTTATTTCTATTTCAATAGGCACAGCTTTTCTAGCCTCAACGCCACTCATTCAGCGGTCCAGAACCAATTACCTGAGTTGGAAATCATCTCACGCCGTGCAACACAGCCAATCGAATACATTGTTTTTGTAACTCAAGACATTTTGAAGTACCCTCATATGACAGAATGTATTTTATTCCATTGTGGGAAGCAAAAGGACCCACCCACAAGGATGGGCGACAGAACAAAGAGGGAACTGCTGCTGAATCGTCGAAGTAGTACAGCATGATGGACGATACGCTTAGACCTTAACATCACATTAATCCTCCGGCCCAGTGTGACTCCCCCAAGGACGCAGCAGCGTTTTCTCCTCAACCACCAAGTACGGGGCAAAAGACAGGCAGATTGCAAAGAGGAGGACACGCCAATTATGAACCAGCGGAAGCCAGACTGGCTGGTGTAGATCCAGGAAATTGAGAGGAAAGGGGGAGGCGGGAAAGGAGATCATTGGAGCGAGAAGAGCATGAGAGGAAGGCATTAGAGAGAGCCGAGAGGTTGGAGAGCAGGAAGGACGGACTTGCATCCGGGGCCACTGGAGAATTCATACAGGGATGGAGAGGAATTCATAGAGAGAGTGCAGCAGAAGGGGACTGACTGATGGCCATTTCACACACCCTTCAAACGCACATGGCGCCACAGATGAGATATGTTTGTATTCCTTCATTTTGTTAAGTGTCTTATTATTTGTAATCCAGTGAAAACATTTTTTTAATGTTTTTCATGTTTTCTTTTCAATACATATAGTACATTTCACATATAATCAGAGCTAAAAATGTTCAACGCAGATGACACAGAACTATTACAGTTATTCCTTCCACAATGGAAAATAGTTTACCATTTATATAATTTATTGACAATAACACATTTCTGCCAAGAATTCAAACTTAATTCATTGTCCTTATTCAATTGAAGCCCATTTGCGACAAAGGGAAATCGATACCTGTTGTGTGTTTTTTTCCTGCTCAGGCTACATCATGTTTATATCTTGCAGCAGTAACTCATCAATCCTATCACACATACAGCGTACTTGATAGAGCTGTGGAAGATTACAGCGTGGCATTTATTTGATTCGGTCAAAGTGAGGAATCTCTTTTGCTGACCAAAGCACCTCTGATATGTGCATTAAATCTGGGGTGCCAAGAGACTAGATCATTGGATTAAAGACAAATGACTTGAAGACAAGTGAAATGGAAGACACGTTTGGGATTTTGATGTACCGGTAGTTTTTCGTTGATTGTTGAATTCAGTGATTATTCAACATACTGGATTAATTACAATGATGTTTTCATACAGCTACCCGGAGCATATGTAAATTACAGCTTTGGATTAAACATACATTGCCTAACACTGTAGGTGTCCTGACAAATAGGTGATGAAAACCTTGGACTAAGCACCTGCTGGGGGTCCTTGGTATTCTTGTCATTGTAAACGGCCCAGCAGCTCTTCCCAGGATGAGGATTCTTCCTCGTCCCCTTTTGTAACCAATTGGGCCCGCCTGGCTCTCTGAACTACCTAGAGGCAAGAGCATTTATTACTTTCTTCTAATATCACAGAGACCAACGAGATCAGCAAAGCAATTAATCATAGAAAGTCAAGCTGCTGCACAGCAGAGTGTAGGATGAAGATCGTTTTGTATTGTACTGTACCTCTGCAGCTCGAGGGCCGTTTTTTACGGAGGCTCTGGAGAGCTGTTGGCCTTATGATAGCTCGACAGAAGCTTGCGATGCTGAAGAAGACACTGGAGAGTTCCAATTGATGTTATCATGGTTTGGCAACCAGTGATGGAATTAACATTAATGAAAGAATCATGACATGATTTGCTGTGGTATGTGCCTGTGAATAATATAATGCATCCATTTTGTGTGTTAACACAGAACCTCGTGGTGTAACAAGTGGACAAACCAAATGGACTCTGCCTTGGTGTATCTAGATTTTTCATAAATGGAAGGTTATGTTATTGTCACCAAAGATAGAACCTCCTCTTATAGTACTCTGCTTCAGGTTACCATGGAGTCCGCTTGTGTGAAACTGATGTGGGAGTCGAGCATGGCAGCACAACACAATGAAAACGCAAACGGGCTCATACTACATCAACCTTTCATTTTCCATTTCATTTAACAACGTCATTTATTACCCCACACCATTTACTTCTTCATTATGTTGACAAAAAGCCACCATTATGGATGTTGAAATTTCAGGGAGAGCAACAGGACTTTATCCAAATTAATTCTTGGCTTTAACCAGCACCATGGTTTTGATTCTTAAAATGTTGCATCCCATGCTCCATTTACTTGGCCCGTACCTCATACCGGGGTACATAATTATAAAAGAGGCTGCTGTACATGTTTGGCAAAAACCTGATGTTTTTTAATATGCATTGGATTTATGTTTTCTGCAGGGGTGTGATGCACATTCATTAAAAACACACTCGGTATCTTTAGTTCGTCTTGCCTCATAACACGAGTTACACAGATCAGAGGTACAGCCTTGTGTTTCCTTTTGTTTACATCGAGCCCTCCCACTATTTCATAAGGAACGTATGGTGAATTGTAAATACTCAACAGTTCACGCTGTTCTCTTGCACCCTCTGCCTAATAGACCTCGGGTATCTGAAATAAATGAATTGATATACGTGTCTAGTTGATTTTCTTACACAGATCATTCACGCCAAACAATAATCCCGATGGGAAATAACTGGTGAGTCCCTGTAATGAATGATAGTTGAACGCTTTTCGAGGACTTAGATTAATCAAATATTGCTTCGTACGACAGCATTGTCTACCCGGTAAAACAGCACTCGGTTTATTAAGTGTAAAGCTCAGGCAGTGCTCTGTGATTTAAATAAGCGCCCTCATTCTTCTTCCTCCTCTATTGTGTTTATCGAGAACTCAGCAATGATAAATGTCTCTATAACCTTGGAAAAAGTCAGCCTGAATACATCCTCGGGAAGTTAGGCTGTCAGCTAGTGGTTGAAGTCAAATGCGCCTCCCCTGCTCTCAACAGCATAACTACACACAAAGCCCTGCATCATTCCCCACTCCGACCCAGTCAAATCTGGAACATATCTACTTGGAAACTGATAGTGGTTGACACATATTCTAAGAAAAACACACAGTAAACAGCATTTTTTAACAAAGGTTTTGAACTTTGTGGGTAGATTTCTACTTTTAATTACCCTCTCAAAGCCATCTAATCATATTGGACACCCTGCTACGTCATAATGAAGCGTCTCATCTACAGTTCCATTCATCTGTGGCCCAAAACAATCAATCCTGCACTATTTAATTAAAGGGCAGGCTCTGATTTCATCAAGCCTGTGCAGGGGTTTCTCCATGTGCACCAAGCTTCTGTCTCGGTTGAGTGTTTATATAAGGAAAAAAAAAACTCTGGCATTGTTGGCATTTATCTGGATGTATGACCTTTTTAACATGCTTTCATTTGGGGACCATCGTGTTTTCTTACTGAAGCAAGGGTTTTGTGAAAATGCCACAGAGTGCCAACGTGTAATGTCAGATTAATAGGGAGGCAGTTAGATACGTATGTCTCTCAACAGCAAATAGGGTGCATATTCAAACGGACCCTGCATAGAGAACAAGCAAATGGCCGATTTTTTTTAGTTATTATTATTATTTTAGTTTGTGTGTGTGCATGTGTTTCCACATTCCATTTCATCAATGGAGCCCAGTGAGGTTCGTCCTGCATTGTACCCGTGGCCACACAAAACAAAATATCGAGACATGGAATGTCTTAGGGGCTAACATGAACCAAAGAACACACACTAACCCCAACGCCCATCCCGGAAAAGAAACACTCCACAAAATCCCATGGGACCAAAGATAAGCCCACTGTTCTAACAATCGTTATGCTCAAGACAAATGCCAATTACTCTGAATCGGTTGGCACTGATGATACACTCTCCTTAATCATTACAGAATGATGGAAAAAAAGGATTTGCATGGTGAAACATGTCTTTTTTTGTATAATACTATCATGTTTGTGATGCATGAGACCACGTTTAGTGGGATACTATGCTGCCATGCTTTTTCTTGTTATTTGGTCTGAAAACAGACAAAAAGTGATAAAAAAAAAATCAAAAGTCTGCAGAGTATCTCGTGCAAAACCAGCGCTAAAATGGCATCTGAAATACTGTTGATGAATGTTATGCAATTTTAATGCACGGATGAGCAAACGACCTGTGGCAACACATCCCAAGCTAATTCCAGCAAATAATCCAACCATGCACTAAGGACCAGTCCACGACCAAGAAGCTGGGGGGCTTCAAATAAATCACATATATGATTGGCAATAGTGAGAAGCTCATTCGGTTATATTATAGAAAATTTCTTCTTCCCTGGCTATTGAAGTATTGAGTGTAAATTTACTGAAGCATTTAAGCCTGGCTCCTGTATGCCACTGGAGGCTTTATTGTGCTTTTCAGTGCTGCCGTCCACCTCCACACCTGTGATGCATGCGGGGGCGACGAGAGCAAAGTGTTTCTTCGTAGTATATTTGACTGTGTAATTTGCATCTGCAGTTATTGCTTGTCTTTTACATTGTGTATGCTTTGTTTCAGTCGAGGTTGTCGCTTCTCAGAGCCAATCATTTCCTCACTTATTTTACATACCTCAATATGAACTTGTTATATCTGATTAAATGTTTGGAATGTGTGAAAAGTGTAAAAAATTCGGCTATAAAACCATCTTTCAAATGTTGTTTATTTGCTTATTTACAGTCAGCTGTGTTTGATGAACAATGTTTATTTATTGACTGAGGATAGCGCGACACGAAATGAAGCCTCTTTGTATCATTTAATAGTGCGCATGTTTTCTCACTTAAGAGTGTCTTTGGTCAATACCCGTCTACAAGAACAATATTTAAAATCAATCAAATGTTGTTTGTTTTTTATTAAATCAGCTACTGACCTCCTAAACGATAAAAGCAGACAGGGTTAGGGACATTGTGTCCAGCCCTCAATGTAGAGCCATTCACCTCAGTGCGGTGATGGAGAAATGATAGTAAATACAATTGTTAGTGTCAAATTTGAATCACCTTGGATTTCCTTCCCGACTTCAATAAGATACTGTTTCCATTAGCTCGTCTTACTTTCACTGCAGCTGCTTAAAACAAGCTTTTGGAAAGGTTGGTTTTAATGAGCGATGAGGTTTTGTTTTGATAAAAGAGCATGAACCTCGGTTAGTGTGTGTGTGTGTGTGTTTGTGTGTGTAGGAGGAGACTGCATTGACTCCTCATATATCAAAAGCTCTCACTAGATAGACAATATTGATCGTTGATGTGAAAAGGTAAAGCCAGTGGGAATCTAGAGGCGATTTTTCTTCTATGCATTCTCAAACCTGCATTGCAGCATTTTTTTTTTGTTTTCGTCAATGGATGTCATGGTCGTTGACCCAAAAGTTAAATCAGAGTTTGTGACATGTTTGTTTACAAAATATCTGTCCGACGGTTCTTGTTACCCGCCTTGCCAGGTTTTTGTTCGATGACGCATAGACAGGTCTCACGGCTCAAGCTGGTTAGTGAAATTCCCAAATAGCCTGCAGGGATGTGGTCAAGGCTACAAAAATAACATGTTGCAAAAAAAGGAGCTTTTAATGGTTATTCTTTCCCGTATGCCAAGGACAGCGTGAGCCACAACGCAGTCGATTGGGACATTCTGTAATTGACGGGCAGTGACAAAAAGTAATGTTATCCACAGCCAAATTGAGAGGGTCAGACACATCTTGTCTGCCTTGCACGTGTACAGATTTAGCTGGCAATGAGAGACTAGGATCCAGGTAATGGACAGTTGTGCCTGCAGGCGAGGAGATTTCAATTTTTTTCTAAAAAGTAATTAATGCATTTCATGCAGAATATATTTTACCAAAGGAGTTTCTTGTTTTCAAACACTTGTGTTTATTATAATCTTTTTTAATATAAATTGTACATAATCAGCACATTATTCCATAATCCTAGGTATATTATACAGCACTCATGAATCTTGCAGGGATCCTTCCATACATTGCAGGGGACCTTGCAGATGTAGCTTAGTGCATTGCTCTTGAAATGTTCAACAACATGGAGTAGCTTGCATGAAAACTCTGCATTTAGGGTAAACAGCACGCCGCATTAATGGTTGTGCAGTGGGGAGCGAAAGATGAGTTTTAGGTTATTGGCAGAAGCCATCCAGTGCACTCACTGAGCTCTAATGGTTTGGCATTAGGGGGAATACATGATCAAAGATTACACATCAGTGGGGTGTGTTAGGGTGAGAATCAGCTCTCTCCCCAGCAGAACTTCTCCTGGGAGGAAATATGCAGACATCCACGTGATGCATCTAAGCTGTATTACAGTTTGGGAAATGGTCACAGCATTTCAAAAATATATTCCGTAAATATATATTTCAGTATTGTCTACCTGATGGAGAATTAAGACCTTCCTTAGGTACCTTCTGCTAGCTCTATCAGCACTGTTTCTGTTGTTTGATCCCTTAGCACAATTATCTACCCCCTATAATTGTGTTTGCTCAGTCAGCAGTTAAACCGGTAAAACTTTTTGTGAATTTACTGCCAGTTAGTTGTAGGACCATTTTCCTGGCTAGTGAAGTGAGTCTCCTGGTGGCTGCAAAAAAAAAAATGCTTTACTCGTGTGAGATTGTTATCTAACCCTCAGCAAAAAAGCCTAATGGGGCATGGGGAATGGGCCGTGGGACCTGGGGCCTAGGGTATGGGGCATGAGGCATGAGGCGATGGACCTGGGGCACGGGACCTGGGGCATGGGGCATGGGCCTAGGTTGTTAAGAGCGTCAAAAGTGTGATTTGAAAAAAATAAAAACTCCAGTAAAGTATAGATACCCAAAATTTCTACTTGTACTTTGTTACTTGTTACCTCTGCATTTAGTTGAATACTTAATACATTTCTATGGAGATAACTGGAACTCACCTCATTGCCCTTATTTGTCCATGTCCATTCAGAAATAGTACAGCAGACGTCACCCTAGCTATAATCTATGGCCTGTTATTTTCTACTACAAGGTCCCCACCCAGAACTGTCATAAAGACTGAAAATAACATGCTGTCACACCACTAAACCATTAAAGTAACGACACTGCTATGTGGATTGTGCAATAGAGCTCCTCACGCTGAGTGAAAGGACATGAGACTCCATTATCCACAATTTCACTTGGGTTTTGAGGAGATGCGATCTCACTGGCCATGTCAGCGTCACTTATTTTTGCACTTGACATTTGAAATAAAGTGACCCTTTGATAATACGTTGGCCTTTTCAGAAGATGGAGTACACACTCTGACCTACAGAGAAGTCACAGAGAATTCATGTTCCCACATCTCATTGTGTGGTTTTAAAGTTTAAAGTTAGTATAAATCCTACCACTGTAATGAAGAAGCAAGGAGGAAGTTTATTTTGTAGAAATGCGCCGCAGAGACGTACTTCCATGTGACATTTCAAATGAGATGCTTGAATGTGTTTGCTTTGAAAACCAGTCAGTGGAGAGAGGATTTACAGTATGCAATCTTCAAATAACGTCAAGATAATGAGGCAAAGCCAAAGCACATAATGGTGTCATTACAAACACACACTTGCTCAGAATGGGACACAGCATTAATAACGCGCGTGTTGAATGCAATCTCCTTTTATTGTTCCAGAAAATGTGAAAACAGTAAAGTAAGACCAAGTTTTGCACATGGGCCTTTTTCTTTGAGGCATTTTGATCACAGTGGGGAGCGGACGACAAATGGACTTCAATAGTGATGCTAAGGCTGAAACCTCAGCCAGCACCAGTGTATCTGTGGGTCCTAATTGCAAACAAATGTCCCAATAAATCAAACTTTGATTCTAAATTGTGTGAGGCCTAAAATGGGAGTTAATCGGTACAATTCTAATTAACCTGTTAGGCATGAACCCTATCACTCAGAATAAAAGAAAAAAACATGTGCATATTCATATTAATATCTCCTTTCAAAAGGTAGGTAGGAATATGAATCTGATGTAACTAATCATGTTTCTATTGCCATTCTGTAGCAAATGGAGATACATACAGGAAATATGAAGTTTATTTATTGCCTAATATGAAACCTGTAATGCAATCATCATAACTATCAGTGGGAATTGCTCAATGTCCTCTACTACTTAACTAGAACTATTGCATCATTGCCATCTAACTTTAAAAAACTCTTCTCCTCTCTGCTGCGACCCTCCTTCACCCCAGAAACCTCCAATCAGCAGCAAAGTCAGACTCCCGATAGTGTTGCAGCAGCTTTCTTCACCGCCACCAACAGTGTGTGGACTCCAAGGGGGGAAACGCCCTTTCCGACCTCAGCATCCCTACCGCTGGATTATCCCCCGGCAGGATGAAGTCATGTCTCAAAAGGCACAATTTTTATATTCATATTTCATATTTATAGATGTTTAATAAATGATTCTTTAATTCTGTGTCTTCTGATTGAAATAGACTACAAAAGGACTGAAAGAGCAATATACACATTAATATTGATGGATTTTCATATGACTCTTCATACAGGCTGATACATGGGGAATGCCAGGCCACACAGTGCTCTACAAGGTCTCCATAAAGTTGTGTAAGCAAACAAAGAGAATGACAAAGGGTCACACTGAGCCTCAGGGAGGTCAGCAGGCATCTTAGTCAAGTTAGGCTGACTTGAAATTCCCAGCAGGCCCAACTAACTGGAGAACTGTAAGCAAGGAAAATCTGCCATTTTTTGGCAAAGAAACAAATGCACTGGTGAAATATAATGGTAAAGACATAGATTTGTCAATCCAACTGCTAAATGGTAAGTTTGAATGCATCAAGGTCTTTGTTCGTAGCGAGCGAGCACCATGTGTTTTAAGTGGAGGCGCGTCAAGTAAACTGGACTATTTGGACAACAATTAGTTGGTCTGCAGATTCTTAAAGATGAAGACCAGTCGTTTTGGAAAACAGAACATCATGGGTATCTTCTGTAAAAAAAGACCACCTTCTATTGCAACTCACTTCACTATGCATTGACGCAAACCCATTACAGAGTCCTTAGGTCTTGTACATGAAATACACACTTAATCCACCTTGACTGTCTTTCAGCAGTGAATATGTTCAATTCTCAGCTAAATCACATCGTCACAAAATCAACAATCATTCTTTCTTTTCATTGTGGTCTCCTCATACATGGAGACCACAATGCCTGAAATTGCATCCATTTTTCCAAAAAGCAAACTGATCAAAGTAATTCCATAAATATGCATCCTATTTGGAGAGATAAAGCCTAACCCAAAAACTATTTTTTAAAACTATTATTTTTCTCAAAGAATGTCCTTGTTTCTTCTTCATTTGCTTCAGTTTGTTAAATTGTCTGACACAGGTAGCGGTTTCGGGGTCAGGAATACGGGGCAACGAATCTTTGCCTGTGAGACGAAGCAAAGAAAAAAGAAAAGTATCAGTAAAGTCAGTTCCAGCGATGCAACCTTAAAGCAGGTTTGAAGCTAAGTCAATTTGCAGCATTTAATGAGAAATGTAAAAAAAGTGTTTCCTCTTAGTGCTACTTAGATGTTTTGGCCACGGGCTGTTTCTGTAATCCCTACAATGGTTTCTCAGTTACGGCAAAAAAATAGGGAAAACACTGTCTAGAACGTTCAATTCGGATTAGACCTCAGGACACACATTTACATGAACTGCTTCCCTCTCTAACTGCAAGATATCAGTATGACGTGCAGCCAAATGTCTTAATTCCCTGTGATTGACATGGATGTTAAGGACATAAGGCTTCAGTGTGTTTCCCTGGTTGTGTGATATTTTAATAATTTTATGTGTATACGTTCTACTTTGCAGACTGGAACGTTTTTTTTAGCTGAGAGTTCTTTTTTATGCAGCTTCAACACAGACATGAGAATTGATATTGATATTGCCTATTAACATTTCTATCCGATCTAGAATCAGTTTACATCCACTTAACATACATGATGTTCTCCGCAGAGGTTTATATGCATTGTTCACAGGATCGTCTAAGCAAACGTTCGCTAACAAACAGAGACTTCTCTTTTAAACTTTGTGTGTGGATAATAATATTATCATTTTCTGTACCAGTAGATTGCATGTTATGCCGCTTTTCTCCTGATGAGAGTTGCTGATTTCCAGCATGACATTATTACATTACAGGTCATTTAGCAGACGCTTTTATCCAAAGCAACTTACATTACACTTCAAACCCAAGGCTTTTTCACATTTTTGCCTGGGGAGCAATTAGGGGTTAGGTGTCTTGCTCAGGGACACTTCGACATGGAACATGGGGCAGCCTGGAATCAAACCACCAATCTTGTGCTTCCCAGCACACCTTCTCTAACCCCTGCGCCACGACGACTCATCGGGGAGGACAGACTACGGAAAGGGAACAGCCTTGTGTTGGTGAGGATGAGGAAGGGGACGTCTCCGAGGGCCCCGGTAAGGGCTCACCTTCCCTAAAGGCAGGCATGTAACTGGTAGAAAAACGTTGTCCCCACTAGAAATTATTTTTATTTATAGGCCAGCCAGAATGTTAAAAGTCAAAAGAAGGATTTTTTTAAAAGCTGAAAAACGAATTTAGTGGTACGTGTGTTTTAGGGCTTAATGTATATATGGAATAGGATTTTTTTGAGAAAACACCTGGGAAATCCATCCAGAATTCACTGACTGATTGGCCAGTCATAATTCAGGGGGCGGGACCTAGTAAAAAATGGATTCTGTAAAAAGGAGTTTGTAAAACATTACATTTGTGCAGTATGTTTTTAGCCTGGGAGTTCTTTTAAAGAATGAAACATTTTACACTAAGGGCGGTGTATCCCATTTTCAGAGAATATTGTACAATCCTAAAACAATGTCATAATTTGCAGTGTAATTCTATGAACCCAAAAGGAGGTCCACAGCACTCTTAGAGGATCCTTCCATGATCACCCAGTTGGCAAACAGAACCCTAATGGGTTCATCCAACCGTATACAGAAGAATCACACAAAATATCATATCCAAGATGTTGCTTGGAGTAAAATCCAAAATTGGAAGCATTTCCTTTGCCTCTCAATCGCTCTCAGCATGGTTTGCATCTCGCGGCTAATGGTGGTAGCAGCGCTAACAGAGCAAATTACAGCGAAAATACTGCCAGAGCGAACAATGTTTATCTGAGGGGGAATCCGTTGGACAGCGGCGCGCACACAACGGGCCTGTCAGCTGGGACGCCATTATCAGCTGTAACCGCCGTGTGATAGCAGCGTGGAGCAGCAGCTGTGAGCAAACCAGTTGGGCCAAAAAGGACGGAGAAAGTTGACATTCCTCGTATATATCTTTACTTAGCATATTGCTAGACAGATGTTTCAAACTTTTACCAATTAAAATACATGTCACATGACCCCACCAGGCCAGTGAGTTGAGACACTTTGTCACTGTTGCCCTTGGAGCGGCTTGTAATCTGGCATCTGTACTGCAACAAGGTGAAGGAGTATTGACCACTGGACACCGTGTTGAATGGGTGGTAATGAAAGCAACGGCGAGGAGAGCCATTTATTATACAGAGGCCTGTATGCTCTAAAGGACAAAAGGCTTATCAGAGCACCAGAGTGCATCAACTGTGAATCGTCAGTGTTGCAATCATTCAAATAATGTGTTTGTTATCAGCGAGAACACAAAAGAAACACCATGTCAACACAAAACAACTTCCAAGTTTGTGTAGTTTGCGTTGTTTTTCAGATTTTCAGATTGTTAACACGGTGAATGTTTTGACTAGTGGTACCATCAAAAATAATATATTATATTTTTGTGAATGGATCACATATATCATTCCCTCTCTATAACTGACACACCACTTATATTCTGCATGATATGATTTAAAAATGGGAAGATTGCCACAGTGCACCAGGTGTTTGATTAATGGTTTTAAGAGCCCAAAAGCTTCAAAAGAGAATATCACTTTAATTCATGGACAAAATCAGCCTTAACCAAAGAAGTAGTGCATTACATATCATCAGCGTGATTACTTAACTGTCATCAGTCAACAGGACACATGCACTCCAATGTCATTAGTGCTAACAAGCTTGGCGGCGTTGGGCATCACAATGAGAGTATCTACGATTCAAAAGGCTGCTTATTTCCATGGTGACGGCGCGCAGCGTTTAGGAGTTCTGCAGTGTGGTAGGGGGCAGGGCGGGTGTTTTTGAAAGCTATCTCAAGAGACCCTCTCGAGGGAATTAGTTGATGGTGTTCACATCCAAAAAACAATTCACTTCATTTATTCCTAACCGCTTTGTCTTGCAAGTGAAGACATGAATATCAGTCTAAACTATTTTTTATTAATTGCTGTTAGAGAAGACGGTAAATCGCGTGTGACCTGGAAGTCCGTGAAGAAAAATGAAATAATCACTGTGTGGACGGTATGAAGTGTCTACATGAAGTGATTCTGGCCCACTGATCGGAGTTTGCCGTTTCATCATTTATTGGAAGCTGTTAAAGGGTTGATAGGGCTTGGAGGTAATCGGTTGGATATGACTCCATCACTTCATCATATACGAAGAGATTTATTTTCATAAAGGCCATATCCATAAATGTAACCTGCTTTTGGAATTTAAAATACGATAAAACTCGTTTGGATATTAAATGAGTTTGTCTATTCTTAATACAGAGCGGTGAATTTGTTGCGCTCTGTGAATGATGGGCTGATCTTGACCTTGGCACACCTTTAATGACTCCCGCTTGTTTTATAATCAAGGTTGACATTCATCTTTGTCATTATTCTCATGGTAATTTGTAACTGCTGAACTAAACAGTGTTTTTTTTTACTTTTTGCTGAGAGGTAAGAACCCAGTGGTCATTATATGTTTTAAACATGCAAAATAAGATACAGAGATTGCTGCACAAATAACTGTTTGGCACAGAACACGGCCGGTTGTTTCTGGTAAAAAATGTGAGGAATTGGCACTTGGGAGGGTCAAAATACTACTGTTTGATATTTCTGCATTATCGTGGTTTATGCTGCCACCTGTGCTGCCAGAGCCACGCAGAGAGCAGCTGGCACGTCTGACATTTTAATACAACACGATCTAAAACAACAGAGCTGAGAGGATGGAGCAAGGGAAACCACAGTAGTGGCGACACCTCTCTGACACAAAGCATTTAACGTGTTCAGCACTGAAAATGCTCTCACAACCAAAATAAAAACTTCTGCCCAAGCTGTGGTTCCCCCTCAGCCAGGAGCCACACATATTTGACGAAGGACATTAAAGCTTTAACAGCTGCTGATTAATCACGATGGGTCTAAATTAGTGGCTGGCTCTTAACCGCGGTATATGGAGCTAGCTGCCCAGTGCACTTAGGTCCTCCTTTGCATGTACTTGACAGCTGCGTAGAGTAAGTGCCACTTCTGCCATTTGAACTGCATCTTTTTATTCCGTCCAAAATAGTTTCAACAGTTTTAAAGTGCTGTCAGATAGTCTTGATTGTCAATTTGTTGGAAAAAGTAGTTTATATTAAATATGATGTTAATAAAATCTTTACTGTCCCTCCTGAAATTGTATTCTAACCTAAAATCAACTGTATGAACTTAATATATATATATATATATTATATTATTATATATATATAAACATATAACAAATTAGCAAAGTTTAATTTGTCCGTATCAGCTATTGACAACTGCTTCCCTTCAGTCCAAAGAGGAGGGACGTTTCATGTAAACGTAATACCTCGCATTCTGCACATGTATTACTACTACCGCGTACCCTCTAAATCATTTTGTTAGCCCTGGTATTTTGTTATTTTTACCTGTTTGTCGAGCCAGGTTCAGCCCAGTGGCGAAGTAATTACAACTTGACACTCCCGTGTGCTGCTGGTGGGAATCACTGCAAGCAGGTTGGCCCCGGTGGGTCTGCACAGTTCCGGGCTGAGCTGACAGCACCGAGCATCGCTGCAGGCTAAGGAGAGGAGCCAGTTTGCTAGAAAGTGGCGCCGTGTTTTCCCATTCAGACGCACGCTGGTTGCATGCCAACCCACAGGAATCAGTCTGGGAATATTGTGACTGGTGGAACTGCTTAATTGCAACAGAACTTTCTTAAAATCTGCAAAAAAATTAAGTGAATATGAAAAAAAGTAACCGCTTCTAAGTGCATTAAAATAGAGACTGATTCATAGCAAGCAGGTAGTTAGTCCACTGCAAAATGCTTATATTGTTCAATTCAACTGCTAGCGTTCAAATACGCCATCATCTTACAAAAACCTTCTGAAACCTGTCCACCCATCATACAGTATCATAAGAAATTAGATTAGATGTACATGCAGGCTAACACAGCATTACCCAGCAAACGTGTATTATGGATTATGCTGTAGAAAATGATCAAATAGACTCATCACGAGTACTTTAGTGCTCTGGCAATAGTGAAGGTGTGGATGTTTGTAGTTCAGGCTGGTTTTATTAACAGTATGTCTCAATGTTTGTCTTTGAGCTTTAAAACAAGGTCAGTAGAAGACAAAGAGGTGGATAGCTGTTTTTATCACACAAATAAAGTTTGTTGTTTGATTTGCAAATTGTGATTTATTCATCATTGTTCATTTTTTTAGCTGGATTATATCTTTTTCTTTGTATCTTCAGTGAGACCCCTGATAATGCGGACTGACTCTGCATCAGAACAGGTAAACTTAAACAAACGTGAACGTGAACAAAGAACACTGTTTACAAGTGAATCCTTCTGTAAAAAATGTGTTTAAATTGGAAATGTAATGATTCATTGCTCCGAATTGATGAACCAAATTAATCCAATAAATTAAATTGGGCCAAAAATAATTCCTCATAGGGAAAATGTTCTTCTTGCTAAATTAATTTGTTTTACGAGCTAATAATTGAAGTTCCTTTTTTTCTCACCCTCTGGCTTTACATGCATATTGTCAACTGCAATAGTTATCAATTCAGATACTCCTGTTTATATTAAACAGTATGCAAGTACAATAGTTAGGGTACAAAAGTTCACAAAATTCTCAATTTTTTTTAATAAACCAACAAATGTGAATTTGACATCTTAATATGTCTGATAAATAAAATAAGTCATCAATGTAGTTCTACCAGGTGAACTTGGTTAAAGATGCCTTTAATACTTTATAACGTGCTACCAGCTGTCATGTGTAGGAAGGGACCGTGTGCCAATGGCAAATGCAGACATGAGGTTGTTTTTATCGGTATTTAATTACGACGAACTACGCCGCTCAAGGTCACCCCATAATTATCGTAACAGCGAGAGCTTGACGTCTGTTTAAACCATTCTCTTTCCCCGTTAATCACTTTTGATGGTGCGGTTGTACACGCTGCCCCCCTCCTCAGACTCACCAGCTGATTTCACCACTTTTGTGTGGTGTTTTCGTAAGCAGCCGCACCTGTGGCGCCTTGTCTGGAGGCATGTGCTGTTCCCCGGTTGCTTTCAAAATCATTGCAAATTTCCACAGCTACATGCACAATTTTGCTAAGGTTTTGTTGTTTTTCTTTTGGCATTGAATAAGATATTTCCTGTGATGTGGGCTTCCCGTGCCGCCAACTGCACTGTGAATAAAAGCGCTGTGCTCTTTTTAAGCCTTCAAACACTTTCAGTTCACTGGTCCGTGTGGCTGGACTTCAGCAGCTCTCCCCATCACATGAACTCTCAGCTGAATATTGAGGATCTAATAAGGATCAGAATTTACCCAAATGCAACTTATACATAATTCTGTACTGTTCAGTGAATATAATGATAATAGTTTAAAGTTGTAGGTTTAAAAAGCAAACAGAAACGGTTCTGCCAGCCGCTCTAACAGAACTGAGGTCCCGTCTTTGGAGCACCTGTCTTGTTGTTGTCAAAAGAAGTGGATCAGGGGGAGCGTGTGCGTGCATGAGTGCGTACATGTGTGTGCGTGCGTGCATGTGTGTGTCCAGCATGTGGGAGTATATCTTGATCCACAGCAGCTGCCCCTCGAGCACTGTGACGAGCATGCACATTCAAAGGCTCTTTGTTTAAAGTAGAATAGAATCAAATCTGTTCTATTTTCAGATGGGGCTAAATCCTATTTGTTTTTTTGTCTCCCAGCAATAGTTTTCCCTAATCACATTAAGGCAGTTGATAGGAAAAGTTCAACTGACACATAATGAGCACTTTTATCAGCCATCCTGCGTGAATCATCATTTCCACTTCAAATGTAAATGTTGAATAGAATAAAGGGACATTTGTGAGGCAGTTTATAATTATATTTTCTTTATTAATTGAGTTTTGGTTTTGAATGTTCATTTTATCTCATTGGCATTTCCTTATAAGTCAGTGTGTATTAAAAATAACTAATCACAGGTCTCGCAGCCGACATTATTTCACCAAACATTGATTGCCGCGTCCGGAAAATAACGACACTAATGAAGAGACATTCTCACCTCTCCGCGGACAAATATTTAACAAGCATCCAGAGAGTAGCGGTAACAGAGGCCAAGTCTCCACAGCTAAATGTCACTTTCATACAGACAGAATATGCTTTACAAAGGAGGCGTAGTTGATGCACCCGTTGGCGTCCTCCTGTCCGGACATCAGTCGGTCCACCTCATCCTCTGTCATCCTCTCTCCCAGCGTGGCCAGCACGTGACGCAGCTCTGCTCCCATGATGGTGCCATTGCCTTCTTTGTCAAAAACCCTGAGCCCCTCCACAAAATCCTCAAAGGTGCCTTGATTTTTTGCACGGGAGATGTGTTGCAGCATTGGCAGGAAGGTCTCAAAATCCACCATTTTGGAGCTCATGTCCTCCGGCCCCGGTTTGCCCAGCACTTTGAGCACATCTGCGTTGGTGGGGTTCTGGCCCAGAGCTCGCATCACGTCCCCGCACTGGCTGTACGTGATCTTCATTTCTCCAGTCGGTGTGCGGTCGAACAAGGTGAAAGCCTCCTTGAACTCCTCTATCTGGTCGGCGGTGTACTCAAGAGTGATGCTCTTGGGATCGAAGGCGGGCTCCTTAGGCGGCTCAGGCAGCGGCTGAAGAGTCGGAGCTGGCTTAGCGGCGGGAGCCGCATCTTTCTTGGGCTCTGGCTTTTTGGGCTCGGGTTTCTTCGGTTCAATCTTCTTTGGTGCCATGCTCGGGGATAAAGAGGTGAGCTTGTACTTGTACTGAAAAACAAGCAAGAGTCTGAAGGGATTGGAAGGGATCCCCAAGCACAGAGGGCCACCACCTCCACTGAAGCTTTTATATGTGCTTTGTCTGGGGAGCGAGATAGCAATTTAAAACTGAACACTATAAAAGGAAGAAACCCGAAATAGATTCCCATAGCAAGTGATGTCAACATAAAGTATTGTTCTCAGCTGCTGTCATGTAGCCAATGGGGCTATTCACTGTCATTAGTGAGGGTCCAGTTGCATTAAGCCAAAAATGTTCCGTCCCTCTGATGGACAAAAGGATCAAAGGACAATAAATCAGCCCATGAGGTCGAGGGACCTAAATAGATTTGCCCAACAACGGCTGAAAGTCTTGGAAACACTTTTTCCAGGATGTTGCAGTTGTAAATTCCCAGTAATTATGTGTCAGAGGTCTCAGGATAAAACAGCACAGTGTTGAACTTATTATGTAATAGTGTCTAATAAGAGGAGGCTATGCAATACTTACATCTTCTTAGACGTTTTAGGTATTTGAGTAATTGTTCATTGCCAAGATAAATTACACCTTGCATTCTACTACTATTCCAGAGCAGCTAATAGTTTTCCACCATATTTGGTAACCGGCCGAGCTCTCAAAGACCCTAAAGGCACTCTTAATTAATGCTTTATTTCAAACTAATGTGCTGGAAAGGTCACCACTCAAGTCCTTCAATTTCGAAAAATACATTCAGTGCCAGTATCAATTATAAGACAATCTAAAGCTGTCTGCTTTAGGTCCCTAATTGCAGTGATCAGGACATTTTCCACGTAGAGTATCTTTATATGTTGAAATACATTTTCCATTTAGTTAAATGGTTATCTTACGATTTATAATTTTGGCGGTCTGCATAATCCTAAAATACTGGGTATTTGACCTGGGACGACCTGCATCTTTGGAATGTGTTTATTGTCTTTGTGCCCAGCTAAGCGCAGTATACGCTGCACCGGCTACAAGGTGAAAACCAGGCAAGGCAATTCCATTATGTGTCGACTTTCTGAATACGTAATATGTCACTTGGCTTTATGTAGATGACTGCTCTGTAATACCTTTCAGTGAATGATAAATGAACCAATAAAACATTCATTTAATTTATGGCAGAGAAGGTGTGTGTAGGATCTGCAACTCTTTGACACAATCTTCATTATGAAATCCTCAATTCATACATGCAGCGCAGTTTACCAACTTCAAGCTAAAGCCTGTCATGTGATAATCATATTTACCCTTTTCTATCTCCGGTCCCGCTTTGATCCAACAACCTAGAGCTTGAAGTCCTCCACTGCAACCTGCAGTGTGTCTGTGTGTCTTAGTGTGTGTGTGTGTGTTCAGCTTTCCTCAGCCAAAGATCATTATCTCCCTTCTCTTTGTTTTTGGAGGTCACATGGCTGGTGAAACTGACAACTAATTTGTCGTCCCCTTGGTGTGTACGTGCGCGCGGCAGAAATAAACAGTCAGACCTGTGGAACGGGCCAAACGGAATGCTCGGTACTGAAACGCCTTCAGTAGTACGAAAGATTACAGATATTTCCCTCAGAGGCCACTACGGAGCCAGTGTGATGAAACATCACATTAGTGCGAGAGCCAATTAGAGCGCTCGCAATCACAGTGACGTTGAAGATACGCCAGATGCTGGTTGGTATGAAATGCCTGATGAAAAGGTGAACCTCTTGTCGAAAAGGACCGGCGGTAGCAATATGACATCGAGGTATCAGAGAGAAGAAAAACCGTAGATTCAGTTTGGTGGCTTGAGCATCCGACTGACACTCGAGAGCAGAGGCTTTGTCAAAATGTCTGTCGGCTGTACACAGATAAGCCGCCGGCTGCATGAGTCATGAAGGGGAAGACTTGTTACTTTTGCTGTCTCCCACCAGAACTTCCTTCAAACAAGGCGTCAATCAGAACACTGTTATTGCAAACGATTGAAGCAATCGATGGCTGCTCTCAGCTTCTGAAGTTAAAGTGACGATTGCATTGGTCCTCAAGATCAGATGTCTGCATATGTTGAAAACGGCTTACAGATCTTCAAAGACGCTTATTGATTTTGTCTCATTTTCAAAAGCTTTACTTAAACACAGTCTCGTTAATGATTCCTATGTAGGCCTACTCGTGCTGCGATTAGGTTTGTCTGATTTAGGATTTTCAGCCAAAAAAAAGACAGCTTTGGATGAGAATCATACATTTGAGTGACAGTTAATACGAAAAACGATTTAATAACATTACAAAAAAAGTGTTTTACAGGCTGACACCCGTCAGAACTAAAGATGGTGGGGAATATTTCTTGTCACTCCTGTTTGACAAGTCATAACTGGGAATAAGACGAAGAAGTCAAAATCCAGGAGCAATTGCTCGGGGGCTGTGCATTAACCAAATATTTGATATTTGGAAACTTGTTGCTGTCAGTATTCTTGAAGCTCTGGAAAAAATGACATTTTTGACAATACAATTACACATACACATCAGAATGGAAATGTAAACGACAGCAAAACCATGCATAGTGGGATAGGAGGACACACATAAATAAAATTCCCAGACTTTTATAATATCGAACTATGTGGAATATAAAAGACATAACTCTCCTTTTTTTCTTTTTGTGTCAAAAGTTCTTGAATTCCACTTTCATGTTTGCAGTTTACAGCTGTTAAACCAACAAAATCAATTTGAAAAGGTGCACGTGTCATGACTTTGTATTAGCCAACCTATGGTTAAGTTATCAACAATTTTAATTCAGCTTTCAAAAAAGTTGTCATTTTTTTTCTCTTTCAAAAAACAATATTGTCCAAACTTCAACATTATCGAGCTCTTATGATACAACACAAGCACCAAAAAAAAAAAGACTAAGCTACGTCCAGCAAGCCCCAAAAAGTCAGTGACCAAAAGTCACTGCGTCAGTCCCTTCGGACTCCGCTGGGTAAGTCATTTGTGGGCGAGTGTGTTTTTGTGGAGCTCTTCAGCCTGTTTGTTTATATCTGTGTGACCAGGCGAAGAGAGAATGGTGAAAGACAGCAAGCCCCTAATCCCTGAGATAACAGTGGGAATGAGGGCAGGCAGACCGCCGGTCTGGTCCGCGCTAATAAAATAGAGTGATTGAGACAGCGGTTACATTCCTCCTATGTCCCTGAAATGCCGTGTGACTCAGACTTTAAAGATTCTGTGTTTTGTTAAGGGGGCTAAAAAGGGAAGCAGCCATGAGCGCTTTTCATCCACCCGGTCGACCCGCTGACTGCGTTGTGTGCCAAATTGTTACGCTCGCCTCACGCAATGAATAGACACTCAAATTATTCATGGATTCCTGTCCGTCTGAGTTTAAAAATGTCTTGTGTTGCCTCACGCAGGCCTTGAAAAATTCCCAATTTATGTCAAACAAGTCTCCCTTTACATGGAGAGCAGAGTAATGCATTCTGTGTTTCTTTCCCACTCAAAAACAATATTAATGTACAGAAGCAGGTGAGCAGCATCCAGAGAGTAGCGGCACTTGTTGAATTAGCTAATCTCGCCAACGTAGTCCTCTGTTCCGATGTGAACGAGCACACAACTTCTCTTATGAGTCCGGTAACAATAGTGCGTGGTAATAATGGAATGACGGTTGCAGGAACCAGCTTGCACACATCTGTGTAAACAATTTAATTAAGACCATGTTTGATGAATTATAGTTGGGGAAAGCTCTGCCTGTTCTAATACTTCAGCTTCTTAATTACACCAGACACCCATGTGTTCATTCTCTCTGCCGGCCGCGTACTGTTTTCCCCAGCTCACAATGACAGAAATTGAAAAGCTACAAGAAGGAAAGTGCATTTCACACTCTACTGAAGCAAAGCAGGCAATTTGAAATTAATCAAAACACAAAAAGTTTACAACATGATAAAGAGGAGTTGTATATGAAATGAGTGGAGTCAATTTGTGATGCTCAGCCCCCCGTTTTATGTTAAAACCGTTAAAATAGAAATGGGAAAGAATTGCATTTGAACTAAATGACATTTTAGGTGAGAAATTTGAATTATTTATGTTGACTATGTATAAAGTAACAGTTATCTTTTGGGGCAAATGGGCTTTGAAAAAGCTCTATGCACACATGTGGATGTTTTTGTGATGTCTCAGTTAAATATAGGAGCGACCTTTGTTATAAATAAAAAGGAACATCAGTTAAGTCTAGCATTGAATGTCAGTACTCATAGTAACCATTGCCCACTTAATCCACTGCACCATGAAACAGAGAGGAGCACATTTCAGAGTAAGAACATCATATTTGATTACAGCAATACCTGCTTCTTGTTTCCTTCGATAGGCCCAGCAGATATTTGAATTACAGTCAGGTATATGTAGGTCAAATAAATAGCACAGTTAACTGTTGAAATGCCTTTTCATCATAATAAGAAGGTGATTTCTCTTCTTTCCTTTGAGATTAACATCTGCAGTATGACATGATTTGTACCTTGATACTTTTTAATGATGCTTTTAATTTGGAATTCAATACGAAATTCCATTAACCCTGCAGTATTGCAATCTGAAATTTTTTTTTGTTTAAAGTTGGCTTGTTTGCCTCTACAAGACATGAGATGGTGTTGAAATGGCAGCAGATGGAGGGAGGGATTATTTATTTTTGCAAAGTCTTTGCTCTTCTCAGATTATTGTGAATTAGGTCACAATGGTTTGACATTTTGTAGGTGGGCCCCCTTAAAAAAAAATCACAGCCTCTTTTCTTCTTCTTTAGCACTCACCTTGATCATGCTAAATTGAACTTGCAAATTGTTAAGATAGTAATCTATGTTAGGCACCAAACAATAGCTGTGAGATCAAAGTGCACATCGGCCTCACCAGGAACGAGCGCGACGCCTCCTTCTCCCAAGCTCCGATTCGAATTCTGACAGAGAGATTAGGGAAGTTTCCAAGCTATTCATACCACCACCACCGTTCTCCATGGATCTCTTTGGCTTGGTGGCAGAATCCTCTCCTGTCGTGCTGGACTATTTCCGGTGTGCCTCTGATGCTGTGTTTGGAGCGTGTCTCTGAATGGCTTTTACCTGTTTATCCCAGCAGCACACAGGCTTATGAGATGTTTTCCTCGAAGCTTACCAGGTGCTTTTCTCCGCCGTATGTTTAATTCAGGCCCTTAATCCTGGTGAAAGTGGACCAAACATGTCTTCAGAGTGCTCTCGCTACCAACCACATGAAGGTGGAGAGTAAATTTTACCTTTATTTTTGATTTTTTGATTTTAATTTATCTGTTTAATCCTCTCCATGGAGTAGACTGTGTCTGTACTGATAAGTGACGTGTCCTGAAACAAAAGGGAAATACTGGGTAGTCGTGACTTTGATCGGAATGTATTCGATATGGGGAGCAAATTTTCATTGAGCCAAAGTGAATTTGCAATTGCTAGCATTCTCCGTATTACAGATTCTGCAAAAAGGCGGCTCAGAAATTGCACCTCTAGTGACCACACAGAATTGGTTTGTCAGCTCGTGAAATATTTACATGATTCATGATATGATCCTTTTTGCTGAAGTAATGCATTTCAGATGGGTGTGTTCAGCACTTGTTACGATCAGATTTCTTTTTGTTGTTGGTTATTTTCATTTCATTCGATCAAAATGACGCTTTTGATTCGAGAATACAGTTCTGGTCGCCTAGAAGAATGGCTGTTTTCTTTGTTTCAACTACTGAGGATCAAATGCATGCAAATAAGCACGGTCTCAAAGAGCTTCTTTCCTCATCTAATTTAGGATTGCTACGTCGAAAATCAAAAAATAAGAGATCCAGTAAGTAAAGATATTGATGTTAATTTTAACTTTGTAGTTCAGCAAACTTTCTTTATCCCTCTATTAGCCGAAAGACATGAAAAGTCTGGTTCACTTGGTCCATCTTGACATGTCGCATCTGTTGTGGCGTATACACAATTAGACGAGGTCAGTTGCCGGGCAACAGGAAAAGAAACTGTGTACATAGGCTGTTCTTTGACAAATCTGGGGCTTTGTCCAACAGGCACTCTGCTCAGCTGTAGATGTGACCACACAGCAGGAAGGAAGAAGGATATTCTTTCTTTCATGTTGGCGAGAGCATCCACCAGACTGTAGCTGATTCTATCGAGGAGACAAAAGAATGAACACAGCGGGAAACATTTTTTTTTTAAACAATTAATAATGTAAGTATTTGATCCTACTGCATCAACTACAAACAATTTTCTTTACGAATTTCATATACGTTTGTGTTGCACTGCCGATCCCAGCATGTCCAAAAGCAAAAGCTCACTCTATTACACACACAGACTAATTTAGAGTTAACACACAAGTATTTTTCAGGGATGAAGGTAAAAAGATCAAACACACAGACACCAAAAAGACACCAGAGATACCAAAACAAAATTCATCACACGAGTCTCTGTGGCTCTGTGTGTTTTGGCCCCAGCCATATAAGCCGGCACATTTACATTAGACATTCATTACAAGAGTTTAACATCTATTATGTGTAAAATGACAAAGTGCTCTTCTTTTAAAAACTGACTCCCTCAAACTTGCATCTATCATACTAAAAATACTTGATGATGAATGTTCTTTGTATTTTGAGAAAAAAACGTTTTCATTAAGCGTTGAAACATTCATATTTTTCATCTTCGCAGATGAGCAAATCAAGATATACTCGGGGGGAAATACAGGAAGAAAAACACTTCTTTCTCTTTTTCCTGACTATATGATCTTTTGCTTACTGAGATGGGAGCTATCTCAATATTTCAACAGCATTTGAGACCAAAGATTTTAATGGGATTCATCAATACTCTGTTTATTTACCTTTAAGAAGGAGATGGATATTGTAAATAGTACCAAGATTAAATACTTCAATACTAAGAAGAAATGCAAAGTATTGTGCTGGGGTGTAGCATCAAATTTAGATGCTAGATTATTCTGCCAATGTCATATCAGACAATAATCACATTCATTAACAATGTATGAACTTTCTCATCTACATTTCCTGTGCTACAAGCTTGCATCGGCAGCAAAGACGCCTTTCTGCTCCTTGCAGAGAGGACCTGTTTGCCTGAGCTACTTTTAAAAGGGAGGAAATGGATGCGATTCCTTTTCTAAAGCAAGTACATTTGGAAATGGCAAATATGTGCATGCATTCACTGCATATTTAGCTTACAGTCGAGTATCGCAATGACGTGAATTAGAATAACGCACAGCTGACTAGATACATTTGAGAAAAGCCTTCCTTTGCATAACAGTAAAATTAATATTCAGAAAGAAAAACACATATTGCTTATTCCACTATTTCTAATGTGGTAATTCACAGAAAAAAAAGCAATACTGGAGTTTTGAAAATGATTTGCAGCAGACGTTGTAGCCCCAAGAACCCAAAGCACAGTGAACTTGAAAATCCATTTTCCTGCGCATGTTAGCATTAGCTTAGCAAAGGTTAGGTTGACAGGTCAACTTCATACGTGTAAGCGGAAACCGCAAGACAGTTATTTTTTTATCATCTGTTCAATTACATTAGCTGGCTGCATCATCCACTCTGTTGTTCCCCCATTGACACACACACTCACACAGATGGCAATAAGTACTGGCATGACCGTTGGGAGCCATTTGGGGTTTAGTTTCTTTCCCAAGGACACTTTGACATGTGGACACGAGGAGCAAGGGACTGCCAACGCTAATTCTAATACCGCCACTGCAATTGCAGGACGTGGAAGTTTGCAAAGAAAAAAAAAAACAGGCCAGGAGGTGACAAATAGGCAAAGACAGCATTGTTCTTGTACACCCAGTGATGGTGTGCTAATTCTTTTCAGGTTTTGGTTGATACTAAGCTTGGGCGACATGATATGATCACGCTGAACACAATAGTGGTTGGCAACGATCAATAGTTGTCCTCAGAAGTCCGCCCTAGCATAATCATATTCAATTAGGTAACGCCTGTTTTTTTATTTTTTGCTCCCCAGTCTCTCTCTCTTGCAGAATCTATTCTTCGACACAATGTTGTAAAGGATGGAAAAAAAAAGATACAAATTGAAACCATTAATGTGTCTTAGTATTGTGCTTAAATGATTGTAATTTATGGTGCTGGTACATTGTGGCTACACATAAAAAGACGTACTGGCAAGAAATATGAACTTAGAGAGAGAGAAGAACTGGGATGCAAATGATCTGACAAGCCTTTCGTTTTAAACTAAATTAATAGTAATTGTAGTTGTAAGTAATTTCAGTCAAGACTAATAATGGAAACACAAAAAAATATTTGCTGTAATCAAAAAATTCAACAACAAACACAAATCTGACACTGAATCAGTCAACAAAAAGTTGCTGGCCCCCAAACTCTGACCATGGCGAGCAATCATCAGAGCGTGATCATCAGTCATCAGACTGTAAAATTCAAAATATGAATGTGACAGTGTACTAAATCAGTTACTACTGGATGATTGATCGCATTCATCAATATCAGAATGCCCTTGCTTAAAAGAGCAAATCCTGCCAATTTAAAGGCAACATCGTGCCCAATGGAGGGTACGGCAGCATATGCGTCTCCTGTCCATAGATATTTATATTTATGCGCATCTCTTCATGTATAAAACATTTACGACATGAAGATAAGTTAGTCACATAAAGGGGAAAGGCAAAACCAAACAAATTAAACAGGCAAATGTGCATGCAGTTGACAGTGCCTTTCAGTTTTGGCAGGTGCTCATGCCATATTAACAGCCTTGAGCGGGAGATCTTTATTGAACTAAATGGTATGTACCAATAACAGCTGGGGCCACTGCATCAAAATGTAATGCGAGCATGAATGGAGACAGATATGATGGTGACATATATAGAGGCCTGCTGGAATATTACACCTCTCCGGTAGCATGACTGGCTCATATCTGCTGTGGATTTTATGTGGTTTTATGTAGGGAGAAAGAACTAAGTATAGAAAATCCAAAAGGTCTCATTATGCCCTTTAAATAAACGACTGCTAAAATACCTACACACTGAATGTACAGGTGGTCCACACTCATCTTTTTGGCCTTTCACTCCACTGCCATGATAGAATGTATTTGAAACATCAACAAGACATCATTATTCCCTCTAGAGTTTCCGCTCCTCTCTCTCTCTCTCTTATAGAGTTGCACTTTTTATATATATATATATATATATATATATATATATATATATATAAGTGCTGTGTTCTCTTCCTCGTGAACCTTGGGGGGATGTTTTTATATGCCTCTGATGATACTAGATACGGTTTTTTTTGGGCTTCTTGCGGGTAGAACTGTGTCAGTGCCTGGCTTTGGCCTTTGGGGTGACACGTTTGTAGCAATAACCACTGAGATTGACAGGGAGGGAGGCAGGAGGGTGTAGGTGCTGCTCAATCTTGCTCTCACACTGACTGGAAGGCAGCAAATAATTTATGGAACTCTTCAGAGAAAACCATGAAAAACGCGAACAGGTGTGTTCCTACAGGGCTTTGGCAAGGTCTGGAATCCACACACACCAAAACGTGGAAAGGGTATCTAAGATATAAACTATGCAAATCACAATGCAGAGATTATATGAATATATCAAATAAATACGATATTTTAATAGATTTCTGGAAGACAGCAATTCACCATCTAAAAGTGTGAACCGCTCTGGTCATTTTAACATTGTGCTGCGGACCCCCGTGGTAACGGCCCCTGCCATTAACAGAATCATGGCTGTGCTGCAACAATGCACAAACATCCCCCACCACCACACACAGTTTCATTGGTACATGAGAGCACACAAACCCAGAATGCCCCCCATTGGTAGCCTCCGTGGCCCACATAGTTATTGTGGTGATACAACCCCCACAGCTCAGCACCATAGACAGCGTTTAGAGGACTGTGTGATTTGTTTCAACAAATAAGCGTCGAGGCCAAGCACCAAGAGTAAATATGTATTTTTTTAAATAATATATGCCCAGAAAAATGTGAGAGCAGCATTTAATATCAGCTTCAAATATATTTTCCATATTAGATATTTAAAAAAAGGATATGAATTGGGAGGTGGAGAGATTTGTGCGATAATAAAAACAACACAAAAAGTATGCACACTCCTACACGTGAAAATAAATTAAAAAAGGCTAAACGTAACCATTTCCTTTGTTGCCGCTGTTATTGGAAATGTTTACACAAACAGATTTCAAGAACGGCAAATAAATAATGACTTTTTGAAAGACAACCACCTGCATCCAAGAAATGGAACCAATACCACATTGCTCTTAAAGTCACGAGCGTATACTTTATGGAGGCAGCTGATAGACATTTTTATAAATTCATACAAATATAATGAACAAAATAAGGTGTTTGCATATATTTTCTGCTGCTGTACTTTGCTACCTGAAAAAGTGTTATGAGAAATTTAAAATCACTGAAATATTGAACAAAAATGTTTTTTGGAAGAACTGAACCTTGATTCTTGATTCCAACTTCCCAAAGGGACTCTCCTCTGCAAGCCATCACTGTGGGAGAGCTTGAAGGACTATCGCTGCAGTGCAGAAGGTCACCTGGGACCGCAGGCACAAAGAAGTGGACGAGTGTTTCATGGATGTTGTTAAGATGCTGCAGAGATAGAGAGACACTGCAGGTAACAGCTTCGTATCCCCAGTATGACGCACTACCTGGGTCCTTTACACGAGGTGTACATTTTCCTCCTCATAACAAAACCGTGACCTGCAGATGGTAGTGATGTGTTTTCAAACTGGTTCAGCATGAAGGCTTATTTCATTTATCACATTTTGGGGAGAAATCCCAATGTAGGTGGGTTAATGCCTGTGACCACATGATGCAATTAAATCCCGACAAAAAAGGTTTCAGACATTTGTAGCAATATCTCCAGGCGATGAAGAAGAGAGTGGAAGAGGAAACGGCAGGAACAAACTGTAGGTGGCATGAGACAAGTGCTGGCAGAAGTAGCGTGTGGCAGACTTGTAACAACGAGTTCACAGTTTTCACAGTTTCAGTCTCTACATGCTATCATCCTTGTTTCACAAGTAATATTTGACACTAGTTAAGATCCTTGTATTAATGTCTAAGAATGTAGCCAACTGTATGCTTATACAAAAGCAGTCCTAGAAAATCGTTATTTTGCAAATACTAAAATAAATTACAATAATCCCTGTGAGGTGTGGATATTTATTTACTTATCTGTGGGCCATGACTTGTTTGATCAAAAAATGTGCGGGCACACCTGCTCTAAAACATCAAATTAAGAACATGCTTATTGGCGTATTAAAGGAGCGGTGTGTTTGGGGCTTTTTGTTGGCAAATATTGATTTTAATATTCCTACTTATGTTGTAATCACTGTATAAACACCTATTTCCACATCTTAGAATAAGCTGGTTCTATCTGCGCAGAGATCTGGTCGTCTTCAAGAGTTACCCTCATTAATCTATTTTCAAATTTACTGACAGTCCCTTGAAGAGCCCTCACACAAATGAACAGATTTAATCTGAGGCCTGTTTGTTAAAAGAAAGAAATAACGCATAACTTAATAACATCTGCTGGATTATGATCAGAAAGTGTTTCAATGAGTCTTATTAGAAAATCGCCAAAGCTCTTCTCCAATGGCCGCACTCATCTAGGTTCTTGAGCGGCCATCTTTCTAGCTTGCCCTCAGCCTTGTCCACCAAGTTGTCCTCTTGCTCCCTTTTTTTAAGTGGCTAGTGGAGGACTATTTGGACCCGTCTTTGCTGTACACGTACCTCGGAGTCAACACACTCTTTTCCCACATCCTCAAGATGGGTTCAGTATCTGATCCGCAGCACAGGTAAGGCGTCCTCGGAAACCCCTCAATGTAGCAACAAATAATCACTCGCAATTCTCTGTGCAATCATAGTATGCCTCTAGATATTAAAGATCTCAACTCCTTTGTCGATAGAGAACCCCCTGTCACCCCCAAAGATTTTGCAGGAAAAGTCCATCGGTCTGAATGGGGTTATCTTATGAAACGATGAAGGAACAAGTTCACCCTCTTATCCATGAGCCGAAGTAGAGAGGAAATCGTCTTTGTGTCAATTCTGTGCAACACGTTGCCTCTGCAGCTGCACGAGGCTTGCATAGTCTGCCTCCAATCCTGCTGTTGTGAAATGTTCATTGCGATATCACCGTAGTTACTAACGGCAGGGGGCCCCATCTCATGTTGCAGAAATTGGTCGCACACAGTGATGGTTTGATTTGCTCCTTAGGGGGAAAATATGACAATTACTTCCGAATTTTGAGCTTATGGAATGGCTAATTTACAGCCCTACCTGCTGCTGAGTGTTTGTTGAAGTGGGTCCCTGTAATGTGATATGATAATGCTTCTGCCTGTAGAAAACGGCTAAAAGTTGTGTATTTTTTATAGGATTTTCGTTAAAGAAACCAGATTAATCCAAGTGACGTCAACGTAAAAGCTCCTTCAGTTTTAATAAACAGGTTTGATTCAAGAAGTTAGGTTTTGAATAGTTCATTTGATTTATTCAAACTGCTGCATGAGCATACATTTTTGATCCATAAAAGGTATTGGGGGACATTAGCCTTTTTTAAACACGGCCATTATGACTCCTTGGATCCTGCTAACTTTGTATTTGCCATCTCCGTTGTAAAGAATCAGGGACAGTGATGGTGGCCCAACTCATCATGTTGAAATATTTATTCATCATGTAGAGTTTCCCTTCAAATCACAGCTAAAAGTTCTAACATGACAAACAATAGCAAAAAAAAGCTAAGGGGTAAAAGGCATTGCCTACTTTAATTATCTTGGAGACCTCTGCTTCGTTTTCCCATTTGTCAACATTAAACAAGAAGATCAAAACACTTGTTTGCTTTGTGCTGTTTGAAAAGAACATTTACTGCTTATCAAGATAATCAGATGAATTTATTTGCAGAGAATTTTCCTATACAAGTTACCACTCTGTACACCCACCTTTTAATAAATTCACAATACTTCTTTCTTGCATGTCTTCTTACACAAAATATGTCATTTTGTGTCATCAGCATTAAGAAAAGTAATTATGTTCAAATTATGTGCATACACATATCCGTGCACTGCACATATGGCAATTTCCCTGTACATTTTTCAATAACGTGCTGATACAGGGAACAGACGATGATGCACATGCAAATTTTGCACTCCACTGACATTTCTCGCATGCATATGGCTCCAACCTGTCTGGGCTTTTTAACATATAACAGCTGGCAATACCGAGAAGTTAAGTTATTTTTTAATCACTGACTATTAAATGCAAACAATATTGACAAGCACAAACCGTACGAACAAAACGTATTTAAAGGGATAATTACAAATTACGAAAAACTAAGTTCCCACACAAAGATGCTTCTGAGCCTACGTGGTTGTCCTGCCACTCCCCACATCTCGCAACAATCCAACGAGCACTTGATGAAATCAATGCCCGTGTGTGAGGGGGTTAGAAAGTAGGCTGGAATTTGTGTGGCTGCAAACACTATTACCTCGGTCAGACAACACGTCACACGTACTGGGTTGATTCAAGCATACCCCGGCCTTAACCTCCACCATGACCCCTACCCAACATTCAATCATCTGTAATCTAAAGCATTTGGTAAGTGGATCTTATCGGATGTGGTGACAGCCGACAAGGGCAGGAACGTCTTCCTCCCTATTTGATATAGTCGCCTGTCCCAAAGGTTTGCTACACATGACCTTGAACTCCTGCCATCCTCCCAATCAAGCCTCACTGCCTGCAGAAGCTCACTGCGGCCTTTGCGCGAGGCTTATGTAACAATGTCTTAATAAATACGGATTATATTGTGTGTTTTCTGTATGCAGATGTCCTCGGCCAGTCTTCTCACCTCCCAATTCTTGCAGCAGAACTCCATGTCTCAGCCGCCTACGCACGCCCGACCAACTTTTCAGTCATTCAACATTTCACCTTTCATATCCCATCTCACTGGTTATAATTGCACAGCCACTGAAACAGCTCCCTGCAGGTCCAGCTCAAGAATCTGTCTGGAAATGAGACTCCTACGGTGTTGTTGATGCTAGCCGATCCCCCACTTACCATCTGAAATCCTTTGCAACCGTTGAACAAGAGTTTAATGACAGAGAAAGAATGGGTATATTTCACCCAAGGGTTGTGGTCCGTAGGCCTATACACCACAACAACACACATATATATATATATATATATATATATGTGTTGTTGTGGTGTATACGGACCACAACCCTTGTACAAACAGAGCCAGAGAGGATTGCTTGTCCAACAATATAATCTTGAGATCAGGCAATAGAAGGGGGTCGACAACATGATCCATGATGCATTTTCTAGATTGTAATATTATTTTTACACGTTATGCATTGTTTTAAGGAAGGGGGTGTTACGTCCCCTGACATAATTATGTCCCTCTCCTCAGGAGAGTGTTTCGGGGCTGCCACGCCTCTCCGCTCGCTCATGAGCAACAGCTGCGGCGCATTAGACGACCAGCAAGCTGTAATAAAACTCCTCCTCCGCCGTTCACAAGGGCTTTTTCTTTTCTTTTGGTTTGTTATGGGTGCTGTGTGTGGTTTTCCCTCAGGTTACCTGATTCTATACTGAGGAGTGCTGGTTTTCTTCTGTTTGGTGGCTCGGTAGACAGCATTGGGTCTGTTTATTTTTCATAGGTCAACTGAACTCTATATTTTCTAGTTAGTAAGGACTATTTCATAATTTTTTTCTGGCCTTTGAGACCCTGACGTCCTTATTTCAATATATGTCATGGTTAAACCGATTCTGCTCATGGTCCATTATTTGCCTGTATCCATAGGCACCCCACAAAATATATATATATATATATATATATATATATATATATACAGTACTTGGCACATGACTGGCTGTATTTGCAAAGCTGTCCTACTGCTATAGTAACTTTGTGTTAGCCAGACACCCATTTTATCAACAATAACTTTTGATCTCACGTGAAAACAAAACTGGACTAATCATTTTAAGTTCCAATACACAAGTACACAGTTTACCTTAAAGTTCAGAAAGGGGAACGAAACTAGGACTCTTAAAGTCGTTCTGCCTCCCAAGAGGTCGGGCTGTGGGCAACAGTCATCACATATAAATGTCTCTCTGTACAAGATTACATTGTTTTGCAGAGATGACCCAACCAAAGCGGTTACCCCCTCAAAACCCTGTCATAGATATTTTTCATCTAGTAGTTGAAAAGAAAAGAAAAAAAAACACAAAAAGAAAGCAAATAGAAATATCAAACATTATATTCAAAGTGACTCTCCAGGACACACCAGTCACAAACATCTTTATCCACCGTCTTGTGGTGCACCAACTGATCGGTCGTGATTCTAGTAACGGCTCTGTCATTTGTAATTCTGTGGTCGAGCTGTTGACAGCCGGTGCCCCGAAGGTAAAATAGGAGCCTGCCATGCGTCTCACGTAGTGGTTCCACTTGCAGCACCTGATTCTCTGTAGGGAGATTGTGATACTAAAATGGTTTGTGTTGATGTGTTTAGCTCAGCTAGTGTACTGCTCAGGGACATAATCGTGAACCAATATATAACCTATGAAAATGTCCAGGCGTGACCTCGGTTACCAAGCAACCGGGACAACCGAATTGATTACTCTCGTCCTAACAGCCTACAGGAGATGTGGCATTTTCAGAGCTCCCATGTTTATTTTTGTTTTGACAAAAGCCTCGTCTCCTATAATTTAGAAAATAAAATATTTACCAGGTCTAGTTTTTCCAGGCTGCACTCTTGATCAGGGTTACACAGAAGTCGCAGCCTTAAAACAAAGCAACAAAGCCTGATTTCTGCTATTGTGGTGATCCCAATCCGATGTTACATTTTGCTTTTTTATAGCAGAGGAATATAGACAGAACATTAAATGTTGATGATGTAATGGAAGATTGCATTGATGAGCACAACATTGTAAAAGGCTTCGCAATCCAGGTCATTGTGCAAAGGAACCCAGGTGACATTTTAAGGTTTCTACACTTAAATTTAGGCCTTTTTTCCTTTAAGAGAAAAGGTATGCATTTTCTGATGAATGAATAATTACTGTTTTCTTTAGATGGAGACACGATAATATGGCCTTCCTCATCTCTATATAATGGTGTTTGAATTAAATTGCAACCCAAAAGCGTATTTTTACAGAATAACTACATGGACGAAGTTATTCCAAGAGGTTTCTTTACAGAGTTTAATGTTTGGTATTAAATGTCGATATTTGGACCAAAGTAAGACCAGTATTGTGACAGCACTAATCCGGAAGCATCAAGTGCAGGCAGAGATGGAGGATCACATCTGCTGCAAGAAAACACTGGTCTCAAGGGGAAACTGTTCATTTTCCACATCCAAGATTTATTTCATGTTGGACCAAGACATTTCCAGGTGTATCTGTATTGTTGTAACCATGGCAACAAAGCTCCTCAAACCTTATTGCAGTTGTCTTTTCTAACCAAAAAAATGAATTACTTGGTACAAGGTACTTGTTTGAACCCAAAACACAGATTTTTCAATCCCTCATGTGAGAATTTTTACAATTATCCTGATAATGGAATTCCACAGGGCCCAATTTATTATCCAATCTCCAGGCACAGGCAAATTATATTGCTTGACTAAGGATTAATTTCATTTAACAATGTGGAAAGATCTCTTACTAACATCTTTCATCCATAATATCCATCAATGAACTTGATCATTTTCAGTTCCTTATAAATGTCTTTACACCATCTGTAAAATGGGTATTCAAGTATTTGCAGGAAGTTTCATTGTAATAAAGTGTGATTCAATGACTGAGAACAATATATATATATTATTCAATTCTTATTTTGTATAGCCCAGAATCGCAAATTACCAATTTGCCTCAGAGGCCTTTACAGTCTGGTACACAAACATCACCCTCTGACCCGAAACCCTCACATCGGCACAAGAAAAGCTCCCCCAAAAATGAAAACCCTTCCCTGGGGGAAAAAAAGGGAAGAAACTTTAGAGAAAACGTCAGAGGAGGGATCCCTCTCTTGGGATTGACACACTATACAATGAATGTCATGTGTACAGAATGAACAATGTAAAATATGTACAATACATTTAATTACTATTACAGAAATGATTCAAACTATTGTGAGTAGCAAGCCAGGCGTAGGGCAGGACCACTGCACGGACCACCACCATCTCATAGAACCACCATCCACAGAAGCCTGTGGGGAGGGCGAGCACAAAGACTTGAGGAAAGGGAAATGTTGGTTTATGAATTCCAAGTAAAATGTCACAACAGCACACACCGTTTCTTAACCGCCGACGTGTTCTGAAATTTTTGACAATTGAATATCATCTTCTGTTTGTATCATATTTGGCACCGCTGTATCTACAAACTTGTAACCCTGCATGTCTGAGAGCAGAATATCAGATTCCTCTGAGGAGAAGCTGCTCTGAACCCCTCCGTTCCATTACCAAACTGTCAGTACGTCCCGGTGGGGGAGCGCTGCTTTTAGAGTGGATGAGAGGAGCCTGTTATGAAAGGCAGACTGACCCCGGCTCTTCGCTCGGGGAGCCATCAGAACCCGAAAACAGCCAGCAACGAAGCACTTTAAACCCGCCCGGGGTACGCAACGTGCAGGTCAGTGTACGCTAGGCTTGTTGAGACTACCCACTTGAGTTTAGAACGTCAGGGCGAGTTATCATTTTGTCTTTATAGTCATGTAATAATAATTACATTCATCAAATATTTGAAAATAACCAAACTTGTTACTAAGACTTTAAAATTTAATTTGATTTTATATTTAGCGACTCTTGGACGTGTCTGCCGTCAGTTTGAAATCTACTAAAAAATGCAGTTAAAAAAGGAAAATGCATTTAATTAAAACGAATATGCATATAAAAAAATAATGATCATTAGATATGAAGCTAAGAATGATACTTTGCAATCCCAGGCAACTTCGGGACGTCACAACCGCTTCCTACTCCATAATGCACTTTGATAGAGCTTTCTTTAATACACTGATATGCTCTTTGGGTGTTTTTATTCAAAGTTTTGGCCAAAGATTGCTAAAAATAATGACTTGGGTGGAAAAAGTACACATCACGATTGGAAAGCAATCTCCACGGCATCTACTAAAACCTGACCCAGCCAGAAATCGTTGACTTGTGCTCTGAAAGATAAGTTCTGTCCCAAACGAGGCTGCGCAGGACTTTGCTGAAAGTGATGCAACTGGCAGGTAAGCGTGTTAGATAAATTGGATCAGATCAGCCGATAGCAGGTGATATAAAAAGTAACAAAAATAAATAAAGTTCCACAATCTTGCCAAGGAACAGCCCATTTTTTTGTCTTATCGCGAGTGAAATGGAATGTATAAATGTATAAATGCTGTTTTCTCAGAGTGGCGATCATTGCATTTCCACTACAGCTGTGAATGTAATTATCAATATTGGAATTTCAAGCTCCGCACTGCACCCCGTCTTTGTTAATAGGGCTCTTCCCCTGCACACCCAGGTGAACTTGACTTATGAATGAATCATTTGCCTCACCTGGCTAACTTATTATTGTTGAGCAACATTTCAAAAAAACTTGTTTCCGTTTCCACAGTATTGATTTGTATTTTGTCTTCGTCCACGTGGTTGATTTTCAAACCACGTAGTGTCTCTGCTTTGAAAAGGGGAAGAAGAGAGAGGCGCGCGGATAGAAAACTGCCCTCTTACGTCATCATCAAACTGAGAAAAGTAGGACATCCCGTACACACATGGATACCCCACTTCAGCATGTTCAAGTTGCCGGACAAACAACCATGCTGGGTGCATTGCTCTAAGGAGAGGCCCTTTTGATTTTGTTGATCTTCGTTGTTGAAAAGCATCAAATATCTAATTTATCTAATCATCCTTTCACTTCACTAGGTCCAGGTCAGTTAACCTTAAAAGTGAATAATAGCAATGATATGATATAATAACTACCATTGTTTTATGTAATCCGTTTGTTTATTCAGGAAAATATCAGTGTAAAAAAGGCACTAAGTATATTTTCACATGGTTGTAGGTACTCTGCTTCATTGTAGAAAACAAAATCAAAATGTATGACAATAAGAATCAATATAAAGAATGTATGCCAGACACAAAGTAAAATCAATAGTCGATTTCCTATGGAGCATTTTAAAATACACAAACTATTTCATCTCGTCTAGTGAATGTTGGCATGTGGATGCTACTAAACCCGGTGTTTTTGTTTGTACTCTGTACTCTCTCTCTGATGTTTTGTGACTCTTAATAAGATTCTCAAAAGCTCGTCCCTGCCCACATTTTTACCACCATAGCTGTTGATCTGGATGCCTCAGATAAATCAAATTCAAACACCGACTAACATCCCCAACACAGAGGTTAAACTAAGCGGAGGATGCCAGTGCTACACTCACTTCACCGCCGTTAACTGATTCCCGCCAAAGCTACTTAGTGAGATAAAACAAAACAAATTACCTCTACAGTCGTCCTCCTCAGATAAAACGTAACCTCGTCGCTACCGACACCACGGTCGGAGTCGTGAGTGTGCAAATCTTAAACAGCAGGGAGGTGCGAGGCCTCTTGGCCCCGGTAGCGGCAAGCTGTTACCAAGTGCTTGGTGTGTTTTGTTTTTTTTAAAAGCGCTGACAATGCATGCAAATCATCTTGAGTGTCCGGGATGTTTAATGCGCCTGAATCACCAGAGAGCGGTTCCCCTACCGAGCTGAACTTTAACCAGTGCTACACCTGTAATCACAGGGTTTAGTCCCTAGCTGTCTCATTGGAGGGAAATGAAATGCCTTGTGGGGCCCCGACAGTCACATTGAATGTTTGTGTTGTTACCACTGAACACACACACACACACACACACTGTCAATCATGACAGATTGCCCAAGGTGGAAGGGCAGATTAGGAGACACTTTACGGGTTTAAATCAGCTTCTTGTCAGAAACCTGGGATCTGTGAATTAGTCTGGGGCTTTTTAATGTGTTTCTTAAGCCCCTTATTTAAACGTGTCTTACGCCGTGATTAGCAAACTTTCCAGAGGGAGGATGTTTTTTAATTATAAGCAGCACTGGATCGTTGCTAAAAATACCAAAATAATTTTCTTGTGCACGTAATGGGCACTCGTGTTATTTAAACATGAACGTAGGACAATGCGACAATAAAGCAATATTGATCCTAGTCCTATTCCTCTAACCCACAAGACAAAAGGAGTGCGTGAGTTATAGCTTCTGACATGTATCAGATTGATTAAAGAGTGATGTAAGCCTGTTGTGAATGGCCATTCTCATTTTGCCCTTCTCTATCAAGCTCTGATAAATATCACCTTGGGGAGGTTTGGAGGTGGGTTGTATGAAGTATTTGGTTGATATATGAGCGGCTGCCATCATCCGTGGGCCTTATCGCTCTATCATTCAGTCAGATGGAGATGCACGGGCAGACTGTTTTAATGACCCCAAGCTCCACACAGGTCAGAAGCTGGTAATCTCAGCCGCTTTCTGTTTACTCCAACACAACAACAAAAGCTCTGCATGTGTTCAACGATGCAGAGTTCCTGTGAGGTCCATCCGCTGTGGACCCTCAGATCATCGAGGGGGGATTCAGGGTCACGCATCCACAAGAAGAAAAATGTGTACATATTAAAGTTAATGCAACAATCTGGTTCACATCCTAGGGAAACATTAGGAGTCTACATCTAGGGAAAACCGCTGTACTTCTGTTTGCGATAGTTAAATCACAGGTAGAATGAAACCGAGTACACTTGTTGATGTACTTAACTTTAGCAATCAGTATCAGAGTCATTTGTTTAACAATATTAGTTACTAGCTACACTATTCCGCAGATTTAGATTCGCAATACAAAATGTAAATCGACAAACTAATGGTGACGACAAGGCAAAACAATGTTTTATTAAATTGGGGCAGGACCCATTTTATTGCATTAAAATGTGAGATTGTCAAAATCCTAAATGAAACTCATGCCACTGGCTTTACATATTGACAGATATTCTTTATGAAAAAAGGAACAGGGCTATTTGTCAAAAACGTTATGGCAAACCGCCAAATCTGATCAAAATCAAAACATTCTGATTCGGGTCTACTGAATGCTCGCCACAAATCGCATTTAAGAAAAAATGCCGACAACGTCGACCTGTTCATCGGCCCATTTTATCTGCAAACTATAACACCTACTTTGTGTGTAAGGGCGACTGAGGTTGATGTATTAAATAATCCAGAGTCTACACCTGTCAAGCCTAATTCCAAAGTATATGCCAATCAAGTACACCGAGCCTTATCCTTGATACAGTTTTGACCCAAAGAATGAATGTGTGTGTCCAGGCAATTTAGCAGCCTCCTCAGTATTTTTCGCCCGTAATTGCCTCCTGTCAAAATGTCTGAATGAGCTGATTGCGGGAAATACGACAGGACATGTGTGCCCCTCATTAACCGATCAGTTGGTGTACAGATGTGGCAGATTGAAAGATAGGGTAACAGGGGAAGATATTGCCTCTGTGGTGTGTGTGTGTGTGTGTGTGTGTGCCCCCCCCTCTAACAGTCTGACATTATTTTGGAATTTACTCAATGAAATAAACAGAGTACATAATACCATGTGTGGGTGTTATATATATATATATATATATATTATATATATATATATATATATAATATATATATATATATATATATTATATATATATATTATATATATCAAATATATGGCGTTGCACCTGAATTAATTTGTTTATTGGGACAATTGGTTTGTTCTAAATGAAATGAAAAGACCTGCACCTACTGTCCAGAAAGTGTGTAGTGTCAAATGCATTATTTTTTGGCCCAGAGAGAACACCAACCTACCGTTAAAAAGTCCCATCCAGCCGTCAGACACCCATCTTGTTGTTGTGAGGCTGGAGTTCCAATCAAGGAGCCACCGCGGCATCCGCATTCTAATGTAAAAAGATCAGTGCATGATGGGGCTCCACAGACGTATCCAAGCAGCATGTGAGATTCCGTGGAGGCATATTAAAACTACACGGAATATAAAAAGAAAACCAGAGGGTACATATCACCGAGATGGGGATATACATAATGCACAAGGCAGGAGATGCTATCTCAAGTTGGCCTACGGTAATAAAATAGAGGTAGAAATCTACCGAAGGAGTAAGCAGGCAAACCAGTGGTCTTGGAGGTGGCATGAATGATCAGAAGAGTGAGAGCATAAGCGTATTACATTATTAAGGCAATTTCAGCAACGCGCTTGAATGTGACTGTAAGAGTCAGCTAGTATTTATAGGCTGATGGTGTGCGTGACTTCAGTGCACACAGCTTGTCAAAGGACTAAGAAGTATTTATTTCACCAAACAACATGCAATCAAACTTGGCGTGGGGCTTCGGTTCTGTATACTTCCATAATGAAATCAGGCAGCATGTGATGATTATAGAGGGAGTATGTTAGAAACCCCAAATCAAGAAGTCGATCTCCTTTTAAGCCTTGAGCCATCAAATAAAACAACCCAGATGAGACGGATCCAAAGGTTTGCTGCATGTCGTTCGATTGTGGTGGCACGATACGGCCCTTTTGAATAGAGAAGAAGCAATAAGACAACACGCAAGATGTCTTTCTGTAAAACAGTGCAATGATTTTCTCTGGACTGGACAAGTTCTGTGATTTCAGGAAAATAGCGGAAAAGAAGGGCGTTGGCGGCGCATGCAACGGTTTGTCAAAGTCAGGGAGTTTCTGTTAGGTTGCCCAAAACACATTGTCCAAGAAGACGACCAAATTAAAAATTCATTATGATAATGCAAATCATCTGCAAAGCTTTAATAATAAATGTAATATAACAGTAGCGGTTGAATCCGCAATATTCTGCCCGACCGAAGCAGCCCATTTCTCCCTATCCGCTGTCAACTGATGGCTATCAAGACTGAAACCAGCATAAAAGTCATCCTCCATATTAGCCTCTCCAAACACAACCAATCTCTGCTGCAACCACAGTAGCCATTTGGCCGGCTCAGGCGTTTTGGCCAGTGAAGACCCCACACCCCCCCGGCTCAACTGTGCCAACCGGACTTGGATGGCCTCCTTCAGCTTGACACTCTCCCTTTGCTGCGAGTGTCCGTGCCGTAGGGTTTGAACGACGTTCAAATGTCCCCGATCCCACTGCCTACAAATGCTGCGCGCTCAGAGGTGAAGGCGTAAATCATTTTGGACAGTTCTGTTCCAGGCAAAACCACCGGAGGTTCTCCAGCGCCCAATCCAAATCCACAAGCAGGTGGTGAGCTGTTGAAAGCCCTCACTTCACCCAGGATATCACACCTCCAGCCTAATGAGACAGCTACAAAGTGAGTCATTGATCGTTAGTGCTCTGCTACGGCCAAATCAACCCATTGGAGAGGTGGGAAGAGTGGCCCGGCTAGTTTTGTGTTTACGCATTATGAGTTGCTAGTTAGTTTTTTGGCAAGAGAGATCGGGGATGTCATTGGGAAACCAATGTTTTACAGCCTATGAATGACTATAGAAGATGCTGAGCGGAACCATCCAGCGTTTCCTCAGAAAAGGAATATTTGTGCTATATTGTTGCTTCACATTTTCCCACAGAAAAGGTAATTTATGATTTTGTTTTTGCATATTTTAAATGAACATAATCATAATTGGCACTACAACATCAGAGTATTAGACGCATGGATTGACAGCAGGGATTTTCATAATCCACTGAAACAGTGACTGCACAGCAGCCATTAGAGTAAACCACTGTACTGTTCACATTATTAACATTAAATTAGATGATATGAATTTAAACTCAATACACATTGCTACTTGACGATACTGACACACATGTCAAAGTCAATTTTCAGGGTGATTACAAACAATATTTACTTTAATATTCATTAATATTTTTTTTAATTTTTGGCTGCCTTTAAACATCTGTAATTATGTTACAGATAACTATGTTATAAGTGCATCAAAACAAGACCCTTCAGATACATGAACCACACACAATCACCGTCCGGCTTCCATCAACCGCAAGACTGACACTCACGGTTAACCGACAAACAGCAAATGTGTTTATTCCTGTGTCTGTTAAACAGATATGTAAAGATCAGATTAACAGATTTTCTTTAGCCAAGTTCTAAGAAAAGATATTTAAGTGTTAAAACAGAGAACAGATATTTCACACTATCACATTTCACAAATTCTTTCTCACCTCCCCTGAGCAGATGGCTTTTAAAAACAGGAAGAAATCAGTAATCATATGTGCAATAAATGATGCTGGTTATGTTCCTGTGGAGTGAATACAGATGGCGGGGTGATAGTCTTGTGTGAACAAACCCTCCATACTGCCCCAATGAGGACTTTTACCACAAACCATGTCACTGCTCATTACCAAACAGCATTAAATCAGACTGGAAAGGACTTTTATGGACATCTCATTTTATTGGTCTTTACCAGGCCAGATGCTAACCAGAAAGTAGGGGGTAGTTATATTTTTTCCATATGCAAATAACAGTCAATAGTAAGAACTCCAGAATACTGTATTTCTGTATAGATGCAATATAGATGGCAATGCAAACGTCTTGTGCTTGATCAACACTGCATCAGTGTTTCATCTAATATGTCTGTTAACCTCTAGTACTGGAATTATTCTGCACACTTTTCTCACAGCTCGAGGGTACATTGGTCTAAGAACATTGGTAAAACGTGTGTCCTTCCAAAAGGAAAAAGATTAAAGTGTGGATGCATGCTGACACAATTACTCGAATTGCCCTTTCATATGGACGCAAGGGTGCAGTGCACGTGAACGCGGCGCTTCTCACCCAAACTTGGAAATACGCGCTTAAGTGACGAGAATCGTAACGAAGTAAAGAGAATCATCCTTCCCGCTCAAAATCTTTCAAAGCTCACCCAAACAGCGGGGCCCGTGAAAAATAAATGTACGATTTATTGTCCGATGAAAAGACAATTCCTTGCCATAAGTTGCCCTGAGCTTCTTAAACACGCAGCAGCTGGGATCAGGCCCCTTAGGGTTCCATTTCACATTACAACGCAGTCTGATTTTAATAATAACGCTCTGCACTGCTGAGTGGGTGAGTACATGTTCTTGTCAGTTGCCTTCTACGGAAAAGCCGCATGATAGCAAGGTGAGCAAGAGGGCATCGAGAATCGCTGCCTGTGACTCGATAGCCCGTCACATCGTGGCCATCTGTTACTGTTTGCTCTGCTGTGCAGATCTATAGACCGTCTTCCCACAACTGCTGCTGCCCGGTGCACCCAATTTACTATTAATGCTGTCTGCACAATACCGCACGTCTGAGGATGTGCTCATAAGCCTTCATTCAATACGCCGCAGTAGCAACAGGAACCACTGCGTGTCGATGTTACTTAACGGTGGGATCGCGATCAATGCATTTCCCTCCAACCCAATACACAACACCGCGCAACGCCACAGAAGGCAACTTCCCCCACTTTGTCTCGTCTCACTTGATTTGCAACTACTCTCCTAGAGACTTAAAAGTATTATTTTCCCTGTTTCTACGTCTAAGTGGGTAATGATGAAAACAATTGTTGAAATTGGTGGAGTGTTGTGGGAGTGCGCTGCAGACAGCGGCCACTAATCGGCCCGTACTGTTATCGCTATGTTTGTTTTTGCGTCTTGACAGACTCGGATTGTAATTGTCTGACAGTAACATGGAACAATAACAATCAGAAGCAGGAAAAGCGTTCTATTCCTTTTGCAGGGTCCTCATCATTATGTTGTCATACACTTATAACAACAATCTGAGCCCATCAATAGCAAAAAAAAAACGATTTTAGCAGACGTAAATTGACTGTGAGAAGTTGCCCCGAGCAAATTACATTACAGCCCGCTTAACTGCTTCCGTCTGCAGCGCCCGCCTTCAATGATGGGCCAATCTCCAAAAGTGTTGTCCCCATTAGTCACTTGGAAACAAAAACAACATGGAAACAATGGAAAAACTGGTACAGATGGGAAATAAACCAAATTGTCCCTTTTTAGGACCATAAATTGAGATTACATTTATAATTTTTGCAGTGTGAACATTGATCTTTCCCCTTCCCAGTTTCACCTCATACTAGGTGCCAGCCATAACTTCATATGTATCCTTTTTAAACATCAAAGTGAAATTTTCATGATTAGCATTTGAATCCTTCGGCAGTTCAAAGCAACCTTGACATTTGACTACCAAATTCTAATCAGCTTAGTCTTGAGTGGACTTTAGTGCAAAATAAAAATTACATCAGGCATTCTGTAGACTTTTCTTATTACTGCATCCTCACATGCCACGGTGTGCACAAATACTAGGTACTGCTAGTGTATATATAAGTCGTATAATATAAGTCGTTTCTCTGGACATGGCTGTTGCCAGCGATGAGGCATTTAGTGTGCAATTTAGGCATTAGTAAGCAGGGCTCTACAGTTCACGGTGAAATGAATGTGACTTTTACAGGAACATTTGACACTCCATAACTTAGTACATATTCGTGATGCCTGGAGCAAAACATGTGACTTATCAAAGCCACATGGCACGAACGTCACATGAATGCAAAACGACATGCTAATTCTCAGGTTCATGCTGGTATTTTGGGGTTTCATGTTTACATGCTTTAGTGTTCATAAACACCATGTTTTTCTTTCTGAGTATACATGTTCATTCTGTTTTTCGATACGCCGGCGAAATAAATATGGATCCATATTTATTTCGGAGCTTCTTTTTTTTCGGGGGCAGTTAGAAAGCCGCGGGTGAAGATGTGGCTTGTTGAATCACACGTTTTCCTGAACTAGGTAGCCCAAACAAACTCACTGGGTTATCCTATTTCACAGTTTGTGGGTTTGTTGGCAGATAACCCAATTTGTGCACACAAGCACGGACATTTTTTTATTTTTTTCATGACGTGCCCTTTAAGTGTGTACTGGTGTGAAACCGCCAGGATAGGGACATCGGAATACATTGCAAGTAACTGATAATTGGTGCTGCAGGCCCTCTCCTCTGTTCAGGGATGGCTGTTCATGTCATTAAATTCCTCACTCCTCACCCCGTTCTGCCTCATCATCATCTGTCATCAGTCTCTAACCCTTTTTTTGGGAAGGGGGGGGGCAGTTTCACACTACGTGGGAAAAAGATGAGACGGTGAAGCCTGGACAAGATGTTCTAATGGCATCCAGCAACAGGAGCGCCCGCCCCTCACAGTCCCATCTGGCTTGAGTGTGGGGCGGATCGATCGTGGATCAATACCCTCCGGATAATTTGACAAGTTTTCTCAACTCTACGCGCCCCAACCCGTGCTTTGTATCTTGACAACTGATTAAGTGAAAGCCCCCAGGACGTGACCTGAAATGAAAGGATTTAATGGTGACTTGGACCAAGGACTGAAGCACTCGAGAGCATGGCAATTGCCCGATTATCTCCTCATCTCACTCCTTCTGATTTCTGTATCTCCACCGCTCCAGTTTTTCCTGAGCATTACCGCCAGTGAAATCCTTTTGCTTGTCTAAAAATGATAATCTATCCCTTTTTGGGTCAGTAATTGGTAACTGATCATTGAGTTCTAAATTCTGAATATGAGAAGTCTCAATTGAAAAAGGAAGCGGTATCTTATAATTCACACGCCCAGAGGACACGAGCTAGAGTTTATTTTTATTACCCTGTTATCAAAATTAGTATCAAGAATCATGGAGGTTCACATGTTCCCATCAAGAGGTGCTTGATCTCATGCGTCAGAGTGCCCAACGCCACAGCTTAGGAGCTAATCATTTGAATGCTGCTATATCTAACATGACGTATTGCTACCAGGTAGTCATGGAGACCCGGTGTATATATCATGCTAAATTACTAATCACAGTTACATTGATCAGTAACTTTGCCTATAAAGATTTTTATGTTGTATATTATCAAGCCACAACATTCCTTCTGCTAAGGGAAGCAAAATTACCAATATTATGAGTATTATGATCAGTGAAATCCTGAAAATTCCCATTCTTACTATCGAACTTTGGACAAAATCTCCCTGGACGCAATAAAGATTGCCGGCCTTTGGCCTTCTCGCCATGTTTCCTCATTCCTTGCATGTTCTTAGCTCATGTTCTTTTTTTAAAGAACTACCACCATACTTTCTAGATGGTTATGAATATTTTGTTCTCCTTTTAGTTTGACCATTTAAGTTTTCTATTGAGGCTATTACGGGCCATTAGTTTTCATAATTAGAAGGAGAAACTTATAGATAACTTTCTATCATTTTTGGTCTTTGGTACATGGAATACATCCTGCACGATGAAAGGAAGTTTAATCTAGATTCTCGGAAAAGGTTTAGAAACAGTCAGATTGTGCTATTATTGAACAAATCTCTCCATGTCACACTCATATTCGCTTTTTGCTCTCCCTGAGCCTACTCATTCATACTTTTTCATATGTGCTCCACATCTCCCTTTACTTTATTGAATCTTATTCAGTCTCTCTGTGTAATTCTATGCCTCTGTGTGCCATATCTGATGTGCTTGCTCTCTCAGTTCAATTTCTTCATTCAAATCTATTTCATTCTCTCTATGTAATTCACTTCCTATCTCTTCTGTACCTTCATGTAGTTGATCACAATCCCTCCTCTGTGTAATTGGGCTATCAGCTGTAGACTGTGACTGTGTTTCTTTGTCATTTTGTCAGATGCTCAGCTGTCTGATTAAAGGATCAACAACTCTCTGTTTAATGCCTTCCATTTGCATATAAATTCAAAGTGTTTTCATATGTTGATAGGAAGCATGGGGAGGAGAGTCAATAGGAGACATTTTGAGTGGGGTTAAGGGTGTAGAAAGTAGGCGGGGCACTCATCAAGCTCAAGCAGAACAAGTGATGAAAGTGAAAATTCACTGCAGCAGTTAATTATTAGCTGTTATAATACTGGTAGATGAAATCCAGCGTTCTGATTGGCTGAGAGTGGGTCAGGAGGACATCAAGTACATTGTTGGGTGATAATGTACAGTTGTTGTTCACATTGACCCGAGCGTTCCGTATCACTGCGCACTCAAAGTAACAAGTTAGCTTTTGCGCAACTGTTAGTTGATATTTTATCTTTTAGCTCGGTGACGATCGCCGAAACAAGATCCGCTCCGCGTCGGGCCTAACAACACCCTCGAACTGTTACGCTATTGGACGATAAAGTACTGCTTCTCGTACCTTATTGCTTAAGTAAACAGTTACATTTTTATTTCAGATTTGTCAAATACAAACACAAGCTTCTGACTAAGACGCTCTACGTACCTTCTAATGTCAGTTTTTTGGTTGGAAAATAATAGTTCAAATATGTACCTTTTTGTTACGCAGAATAGCTGGTTATTACGTAAGCAAGAGGCATTAACTGATTGTAATTACTTCATCTCAATAACTTATAGTACTGGGTAACTGTTGCTTAGTAACACCCACTGCTGGCACACTATTACAAAGTTTGTCACGTCCACTGATGTTTCAAAAGGCAGCATACTGACAAGGCCAAAGTGAGCAAACACTTTTTAAAGGAAAATTGGTCAAAATCTGTTCAAGATTTAGAGGTGTGAGGAAAAACCAAAACATGGTAACTTCGATCAAACCCTGAAGACCTATCACATCGGACAAATTAACTGGAAATATCTAATGTATGAAGGTGTGGTGTTATTGTGCAATAGGAACCTTTGTGTATTTTGAACTGGGACGCAACATACATGGTTTATTTGCAGGATTGTGACTTTTTCAGTTGACGTTTTGAACGGGGAGAAAAACTGAAAATGTCTATTGTTTAATTAATGATCTGTCCGACTGAGCCATGTTCCTCATATGCGTATGTATGATGCACCGTTTCACACTCTGTCTTCCATTGTCCATCCATTTAACTCTCGTTCTTAACAACAGGTGGACAAAACACAAGCTTTGTTTAACACCAAATTACCAGTCAGGTTAAGTGGTAGCATTCTGGATTAGACAACACAGCTGGTGCTGTCCACTGCCTTTTAGATAAATATCTAGAAATTTAGTTTTTATGTATGTATATACGCATATTGTATTATGTAAGTAACACATGCATTTTCAGCATTGGAAATAACAGTAATAAAATGTCTAATAAAATGCCTTGCAATCACCAGCTCTTTAATTGAATGATTAAATTGAAGTGACATTTGAATATGGCATTGATTGCTAAGGTCTCCTGGGTAATCATTGACTCCCACAACATTCACAGCCTCCCCAGGGAGGAGGGGTCATACATTACATACCCATCGGTATGTAATGTGTAGCCTTAAATTAAGATCATTACGTTATGGTGACCCGGGAACGTGGACATGCACAGCTATCTCTTAAAGGGAAGGAAATGAGAAAGAGCCACATACTGGGACTGATGTGTTGGACCAAAAGTACTGCGGAACAGTTTATTTGCATTTTCAGAGAAAGGCTTTTAGATTGTTTGTTTCTTTTGGTTTTCTTTCAGCGAGAAAGACGTATCCCCCCCTAAGGAGATTATTTTTACCTCCAGAGATAAATGATGTTGTCCATTCGCAGGTCAAAACAAATCTCCCCATTCAAAGTGTCTGCAGTGAATTAGCTAACCGCTACATAGAGGAGAAATTACAGGAAGATTGTTTCACAACTGGTTGCTGAGGGTTAGAGATAATTTCTTTCTACTCTCTCAATACCACATTTAACCACTGGAGATTACTACTTGTAAGAGTAATGCCTGAGGTTGCATTTTTTTCCATCTTTTTCTAGAGCGGTGCGTGTAGAGATGTGGTGTAACAAATGTCTTTGATGTGCTCTACTCAGGGAACCTGAAAGTGGAACTTGAGGTCAAACAAAGGAATTGCGGATCATAACTCAACTAAAGTTAGGAACATTTTTCTTTGGAAAAGTGGAAGTTTATTGATGCATGGGTGTATTGTGCTCCTCTGGAGTCTCCCAGACTCCCAGACTAGTATAGAAGCTTTCTCCTGTGAGAGATTTGAGCCATCTCTAAAATATTTACAGTGATCCCACAAATGCTACAATACTTGACGAATCAGAGAAATCAAAACAGCATTGGAAGCACACGTCAAATTCACACGGCAAAACACTCCTGTCAGTTTCACTGTAAATTCACATTCCGATATTTTGAGAAAGCCAAAGTCTATAAATAATTTGGAAAAAATACGGGTTAGTTGAGGGCTGTTTACATGATTTTTGCTAAGTTCTTTTGATGAAGCTTTTGTCTACGGTGATACTATTTGCTTTCCTCTCACTCCTGGCATCAAAGCAGCAACCCATGTCAGCATGTCATACGCTCACTGTCAAAACTCATTCACATGAACGACAGCTTGACGTTTTGTTTCTGCATCAGTTGGGAGGGCTTAAACTAACTCCTTCATAGATCCTAACCAAGATGCTGTGTTTCCACATGTGCAGCGTACGGACGAGCAACTGAAATCGAAGTGTACATAGTAAATGTGCATTAGGTATACTTTTAATTCAATGCTATTTTTTTACATCTACAATTTGTGTAGAGCTTCTTTAAGTTTGACACATTGTGACATAGTGCTTTAATGGTCCCCATAATAACAGGTATTTGGAAAGTTGAGAAAGTTGTGAAATGAAATGCCAGATCGGTTGTGGGAGGTAATTTTGGAGCCCTGCATTTTCTTTGATTAAAAGCTACAGTGAAATCATGCAACGGGGAAAGTGTGGGACTAAGCACTCCATTCAGTCTTGTTCTAGTTATGAACTAGAACTCTTCTTCCACCTTTGAGTGTTCAGACATTTTTAATCGCTAAAAACAAGTTCTAACAGATTATTTATTATTTTGGGCAACATACTTTCACATGCCGTCATGGAAAACAGTTGAATATGCATCAAACAGATGAAATGCAATATTTGCGTTACTTTGGAGTCAGAACTTCAACCACCTGAATAAACTAGTCCCTTCTGGTTAGCTCTGCTTCTGGTCTTCACCAACTCCTGAGGGAAATATATGTCTCACCTTTTTGTGTTGACCATTGATGTGCAGGGAGTGCAAACAGATAAATGTGCCGAAACGTGACTTAATGCTCTGCAGAGAAGTAGAGAGGTGGGTTTGTCACTACTAGAGTCCCCCTTCAGACATCAACATGTAGTTCAGGTTTTGAACATAAAAAATATTGATGATGCCTGCTTTAAAAAAATATGATATCACACTTCTAAACACAGAATGCAGTAGAATTCAAAGTCAAGTTTATACGTAAAATAAGACAAAACCGCTGTACTATCAACATCAAGCCGAGAAAAAACTAAACATTTGCTTCACATAACCAATAACCAAATATAATCAATGTTATCACTATGGACCAATACATGACCTGACCTTGCAACTCTTTGTCAGATGGTTGTCGGTAAGTAATATAGTATCTGCTTTTCCAAACACTACCCTGCATCCTTTGCTAGCATAATTCAAATTAAACAGATTATCTGTTGATGTCTGGTAGCCTAACATCCTTTTTGTCCCCTCTCCATGTCATGCTGAATCAAAGATTCACACACACATTACATTACAAATATCTGCTACATCAGTCAATCCGACTTTTTGTTGCTGTTTATTAGTGCCCCTCTATGCTCTCACCTCCCCTAGTGTCTGCCTTTGTCTGCCCGTCTGTCTGTCAGCTGGTCTACGCCTTAATGGCTCCCCCTGTCAAATGAGTCTTGGTCTAAGCTATTTGGTCTCTCTCAGTCTGTCAACTGGTTGTTGACACAAGCAACTGACTTCAGGGAAAGTTGACAATTTTCTTGACCCGTCTTTGAATAGGTCATGCCGGTGCACTTTCTCTCGAGGACAGCGGTGACATCTGACGGCAATTGTGTCATTGGAGAGTCTGCAGTGGAATAGGTAGGACGAATGCCTCATATGGAAATGAAATGCAGTGGCAATAAAAAAAGTAGGGCTGTCCGAGTTAACCCAATGAAAACGTGTTAATGAGATTTCATTTTAATGGCACAGAATTGTCACATTGTTGCATGTCTGCGTGAAATCATTGGGAAGACTGCCGCTGTAAATTACCTGTGAGAACCACCACGATTAAAAGTCGCAATCAAACCTTACATTTGCATGAAAGGCAGAAAGCAAATGTAGCGAAAAAATGGGACAGACTATAATGGTAATTTACTGAAGACCATTCAACTTCACTCAGCAATTACAGTTTTCTTCGAGGTGATATATAGCACTTCATTTTGAATAGCAATGGGAACTTCGGTTGCAGATAATCGACCGAGTCATTTTGCTGAGTGCTGAGCACTTTATTCCAATATTAAAACCGTACAACATTGAACTAGGGCGGGGCACAATAGTTTAAAGCTTCAGTTCCATGCTCAATATTGGTCTTGAAATATTGATATATCTACTCACATTGTGTTCAACACACACACACACACACACACACACACAAAACACACCCACATGGTCAGGTCAATTAGTCCAATGTTAAAATGTTTTCAAGATATATTACATTTTTTGACAAATATTCTGCTTCAATCTATATTTTCGGGTGTGGAGCTTTTTCAAAAACACACAGTGAAGCAAATGCATTGATTTGATCTTGTTTGTGAGTGAAAGTTCAGGAGGACAAGCAGAACAATCCTGTTGATTGATCAGGGCTCCACGTCTCTACCTGTGGTTACTCAGATGATTGGAGCGTGCACGTTAAATTAACCAACTATATTAGTTATTTGACACAGTTGTAAGCCAATTGTAACGTGGAGGAATACTCCTCATCCAACTTCAGAATGTTGATGTTTATATTGTTGTGGCGGCAAAGATGATCGTCTACATCTGAGGTCGACTACAGACACTTTGGTTTTGCCCAGAGCCCCACCCCGTTTTAGTATGTTTACCTTCCAACTATATATTCCTGCTCCAAAGAACTTTCTCACTGCCTGTTGGACTAATGGACTCATATATATATATTTATGTGTGTGTTTTGGTTGAATCTGAGGGCAGATGTGATTGCCTCCATTAGTGTGCAACGTAGATGCTATTAAGTGCCATAAATGAAAAAAATTGTTTGAGCAAATATTTTCAATCTCAAATATAGAAACGTACGCCAAGGAATGGCTTGGCGTACTCTGTAGTTCCTCTATGGTTGTATGAAAATAGTGTCTTGTGTTCCCTTAAAAAATCGCTATGTAAGCTAATCGCTAATGTACCATGCCTCGGCAGCCACCTGCATTTTATTTGTTGTTAGTAGGTCATGTGTGATGGAAGGTTAATTATATTGTTACTTAACTTATTTCTGTACAATTCAGATTTAACCCACACGCAGCTATTCCGATACCACTTATGAAAGGTTTTCCGTTCTTTCAACTTTCTCTCACTTCAATCTGTGTCCTGACGGAGACCCTTTAAGCTCATTCTCTTTCACTTTCCTAGTTCACCTTGTGTGTGGACTATGTTACAATGTTTATACTGATGTTGCTGTTGAATTATGAGCATAAATGAAGCTATAAACCATGGACTTGCTGAAATAGACCCTCTAAATCATCGGAGGAAATGCTAACTGCTGTGCATTCTGGTGCAGTGACTTTTAAATCCTTAATTTCGTGAATGCAGTCGCTTGCCTCTCATCAATATCACAGAGGCCAAGACATGATAAGCTATGTGGAACTATAATATAAAAGGCTCCGCAATCCTCATTAAGACCCGAGAGGGAAATTGTTTTTGTCAGCAAGCGGGGAAATAACCTGAGCTCTCGACTAAATGTGCTGTAATACTGTGACGGAATGTAGGCGGCGGAAGTTAATTCATGCAGCCCGAAAAAGATACATAGTGACCTTGATCATTCAGTGGCTGATGCCGAGGCCTAGTGGCGTAATGGAGCAACGGGTCAATCCGTGATTGTGCAGATCCACCGCCTTGCGGTTTGGCTCGCATGTGATAAATTACACAGTTTAAAGTCAATCATCAGTGTGGAATAATGTTTTATTTAAATAAAATATGCAATCAGGACATTAGCAGATATGCTTTTGTAGTTGATGATCTTTAATTATGCTCTATTATATCTAATTTGCGTTTAAATTGAGAGGAGGAGAGCTAGTCACGTTAGCAGCCCCGCTAACAGCTAACCAACGAAGATCGTGTTCAGTTCCTTTGTGATGCGTTCTGGTTCTGTTCAATGACAATTTGTATTGTAATATGGTAACTCATAATGTTATCGTGACGTGTTCATGTGTTATCATGTGGAATGTTGTCAACTTTTTGAAGGATTTTTCTTTTTTAAATAATACAAACAGAAATTATGAGCTTGTTCTGATTTGAATGCATTATTTAGTTAAACATCTAATGACAAAATGTGTTCCTTATCCATGTATTAATTGCATGCTTTTATAAATGAAAAGAATCACATGAGATGTTTAACGTATACATTTGGTCTGCAGGTTTCCTGGATCACTGGACCAGTGGCCTACAGTCCAGAAAAGCTGCGTTGGTTGAAACAAACGCTCAGTGAAAATGTTATTACTGTCAACAAGTTTAAGGTGACAGATCCAGACAGCAACTGAACTAGAACTAGGTACTAATACGTGATCTGCACATCGTCAATCCAAGAACCGGTACTGTTCATTTATAAAACACCAAAGCAATAACTCAGTCTAATTTTACCAATTCAGACTATTCTGCTTTTCAGTCAGTCTATATATCACAATAAAAAGACAAACATTGCCCACAAAATACAAATAACCGACGTTATACTTAACCAATGACAGAGTGCCCATAAATCCGTCTGACGTTGTTGCCTTTGTCCGGACCACCGACAATTAGTGACCCACTGCCTATCCTAGAGCAAAAAACTGTTAGCCTTGAGTATAAAGAAGCATGTTTAATACGTTGTCCATGACATATTTTAATGATTACTTATTGAAACAATTTGTAGGTTGTACGCATTATTAGGAAGCGGCCACGACAGGCTGTGGCAAAAAATCTATAGGGGAAAAGAGCCGATCCCTCCGCTCACACATCCATTCATCAAGCTGTCTCACAAGGAGTAAACACCACAGATGCACACCTTCTGAGCGGTGCTCTGTGAGCTCTGCTTGGTGGCTGCAGATGACAGTGGGGGCAAACCATTAGGTCCCTGTGCGCTCCCTGTCACGGGGAAAGTGACAGCACCCTGTGGTTTCCTTTCCATCGGCTCACACTCATATGACCTTACTCAGGCAGCCGGCGGAAAAAAAAATCTGGGTTTCTAAAACCCTCAGCTCGTTTGCTGGTACGCAGTTTTTTATTTTTTTTTAAGTCCTAATTGAACCTGGAAATGTACACACGTGGATCAGCCACATATCTCGCCTTCCACGATCCCTCGTTGAATCAAAAAGGGTCAACTGTCTGCTAGTTGCATTGGATAGGTTTCTTCAATGCAGCTTTACTGTATCTATCTTAATGACTTAATAAAGCTGTGACTTTATGACTAAAAATTAGTGTGGAGCTTATATACAGTTGTGCACATTCCCCTATGGAGTCTGCTTTTGTTGGGCAAGTGGCATATAGCACACAATAGTTACACATTCAAATCAATGTTAATGGATAATAAAACTTTTAAAGTTAGTTTTCACCTTTTTGATTTCATGATTTCTAACGGTATCATTTAAATCACATTTGGTGACTTAAATCTAAACTTTTTTGAAATAATGGCTATCCATTAGCAGGATTCATCCACACAAAACACTGAAAAAGAGGTGAGTATCCTTCTTGCTTCTTCCTTCTTGTCATTTGAATGTTTTTCTGTGTGCAGGGAGAAAGGCACTTCAAGGAAACAAATTCCAATTTACGAAGAACCCAAGGACAGGAGCAAATATAAAAGCAATAAAAGATATCCAGGAGATAGGTCCTATCTGCAGTCATCACACTGCAAAGCATGCATCATGTTTTTGTCCTTGAGACATTTTCTTCTCTCCAGCCTCCTTCTAATACTTCCCTATCATATGAAAAATGTGATTAAACTGTTCCGTGGGTGAAAAACTACAATGATTTTTTTCTCCCAGAGCCATTATTTTGAAGCTGCAGATGTAGCTGGCCTGTTATCTACACATGGATTAACCCCTTTTGGCCCAGTATTTTTATTATATTACATTTTTTGAGACCTGGGAAAAACAGCCTTAATCATGGCTTCAAAATGCCGAGCAGTTCAAGCACATTCACCTAAAAGTCATAATCTTCTGGTATGAATGAAAGATGAATTTTGATTAAATTAAAATAAAAAGATTGGGGAAACAAACGAGAGCCTTAGCAAAAGCCCCAATTTACCAGTGTCCAGAGGATGTGAAAGAAACAACATGTAGGAAAAGTGCACATGAATTTCACTCACAATAAAACATGCAATTACAAAAATAATATTGTGTATATTGTGTGACTACACAGAAATGTTCATGATACTGGAGGTACAGGTTTCGTGATCATTTTAACATTGCTTTAAAACAGAGATTTGGACACTGACAGCGATTCTTTAACTGACTTTATCGTTGGCCACACAATAGCCACTGCAATGGGAAACGACAGTAGAGAAACATGTAATTGCCGCTTGTATTCACGCCCTTGCTCTTTTTTTCCCCAGCAACAGTAAACACTGACAAAACTGTCAGAGACAGAGACTCAATGTCGGAAGGAAAAATTGAAGGGAAGGAGACGTGGATGAAGGGAAAAATGGGATTAGGACTTGCGTAAAAGGATGAAGTGACGGATGAGGAGGACGGGTAAAACAGAGGGGAATCGGCAAGGGCGGAGGGGACACAGAAGTGGAAAGGAAGGAATCAGGGACGGAAAGAGGCAGAGAAGATGGTGAGGTGAAGGAAGGAGCAAAAGACGAATTGCGTGATGGTGCTGCTGCCTTCCTAGCCTGAAGCTTTTATGATTGATGACATGTTTTTCCCTTATTTTCTTGTTTGGCAGGTCTGACCATCCAATGCAGGGCTGTGTTTAGGGACACCTCTGGGACATTACAGATGGCTGGGCAACAGTTGAGCGAGGGAAAAGGGAAGTACTTCTCTTACAAAATGGTGACACCAAATTTTGGACGATCTGCAAAATAATTGAAATCCGACCATACAGACACGAAACCGAGTGCAACTGTTTGTCTTTGGACTTCTATGTGCTCTGATTTTTAAACGCAAGCCTGAGCAAAAGTGTTGACTCACCACCACTTAGGGGGAATTGAGGAATTTGCCTATCGTGTTCGGTAACGTTACAAAGTGGATTATTGCTGCTGCACCTGGGGGAGAAAATCCTATTTAAGCCACTAAGGGTTTATAGAATGCAGCGGCTGAGACAATGGGGAGAGTCACAATGTCGTCAAAGTCAAATCTAGTAAGGTCAGTTTAAAAAGTGAAAGTCTTTAACAGCAAATACCACCACACCATTTAGTGAGGAGAGATTCATGTACCAACGGATTTATTTTCCATTCTGTATTTATTTCTGTTCGTCCATTTCCAACGGTAAATGAGCCATGCCTCACCTGGCCTCAGGTAAGATGAGAGGATCTGAATAAAAAAAAAATGCTTTCTTAACCTCCTAACGCTGTGTCCAGGATCTGGTGACTGTCACGGTGTGGTTCACTTCCTGTCTTATTTTGTAGTTTTCTGCCACTCGTGTCCCCGGGTAACTTCACTTCCTGCCTTGTCTCGTCATCCCCTGTGTTCGTCTAATAGTTTCCACCTGTGTCCAATCACCTGCACCTCCCTTGTGTATTTAAGCCATGTGTCTCTTGTGTCACTTGTCGCGTCATTGTCTTTCGTCTCACATGTTGCCTGCTGGTTTTCCTCCCGGTTCCTGTGTTTTTGACCCTTTTGACTATTAAAGTCTTTTGTTTCCCGCAAGTCTGCGTCTGAGTCCTGCCTTCCACCCCCAACCCTGACAGTGACTGTATGTTGTTATCACCAGTATGGTTGTTAATTTAATGCGGCAAACTCACCGCTCATTTCTTGTCTTCTGTCATGCTACTCAATTATTTACCTGCTGATTCCATTTCTTCATCATTTCCTGTAGGAAAAATGATGTTCTCATCTTTCACTTTTTCTTGGCTTTAAATGTATCCTATAATGAGCATGAGCCTTAAAACCAACAGTTACCTTTGACCAACCAATGCTGTTGCCAAAGGTAATACTTAAAATCCGACAATGATGAAGCAGTCTGATATTTGTAACATATCCTTATTGCACACAAGCCTCAGGTTTGGCTTAGTTGAAATATTTTGAAACTGTCTTACACTTTAGGTTACTAAGGTGTTTGGCCTGTTTGAACATTATTAAAGTAGAGGCAGTATCTTTGCTTTGGATATTGCTGCTTAATTTGTGTATAAATAGACTATTCCTAAAGCATCTTTGCCACAAAGACAGAACTGAGGGTGAAGAGCTAATGAGATAATGCATCTTTTAAGGCTCTTATACAGATTACCACGACATGTTTGCATTTTTCACTCATGAAAATAAAGTTTTTAAGCAAAGAAACAGTTTCAGGGCCATAATTGATTTACAGATACATTAAGCTCACAAGCCAACCACAGTATTAGGATTTTTCCAGGGATCATTGCTGGAACACTGGTATATGTCATCATCGGGCTTCTTCCTCGCTTGTCAATTTAGGTGAGGGATTGCACTAATTAGACAACGTTCCCTACTCTTTTCAGCGGCTCTTAATGTCAGTGTCAGTAACAAGCAAAGGCCTTTGACTGCTCTAAAGTTTTACAAAGTCAAGCTTGGTTCAACTCATTTCTCATTTTTATTCAAAATATTTGCAACGCGGTATTTATCAAATGGAAGTTTTCTTGGGAGGGATTAATGGAGTTTATGAGTTGTGTATTTCCATGTGTGCATTTCGAATGATTGATTGGTTATCGTGTTGAGTGAGCAAAATAAAGTTATCCAGCGCGAGATGTTGAATACAAGCCCCCCCCCCCCCCCCAAAAAAAAAGTGACGCTGATGCAAAGAAAATGAGAGAAGACTCATTTTACATTCTAAATGGACTCCCAGTAGCATGAGGACTCAAATGCTCACATTCCAAAAGTCATGAACTGAGCTACTTAAATTAAGAACAGAGAGAAGATATTGCGTTTAAAGTTTGTAAATTGTATAAATTCAGTGAAAGGCTTGAAACAAGAAGAGAACACAGGGTTTAGGTGTCATCAATCTCGTCTAGTAGGCAATCAAACACTGTCCGTCTGACCATCTGAGGGATATTAAAGAGCATCCTCTTCCTTTTGGCCCATTACCCCTTTGGGTCTTTCTCTTTTGCACTTTCCACTTGGTCCCCTCCTCTCCTCTTTGTCTCTGGCCCATTTCCTCCTGACTGGTCCCCTGCTGTCCCAGAAACCCCCTTCCCTTTCCCCTTTCAAGAGTCCTTATGCACGTGCAACTTAAGTCAGATTCTCTGACCGGATGTGACCTAGCTGGTGATCCGTAATCCGTTCCTTTTAATCCCCATAGCAGAATGCCACCATTGTCTGAAAAATTCAATAAATTCAAAACGTTTCTGTAAGATTCTTCCTGTTTTTTTAAAGGTTTATTAAGACCACAAGTTGGAATGTTCCACACAAGACTGCACCTAAAGAATCTTAAATATCACTGAGTGAATCACTATGAAATACTGATTAAATCAAGAATGTCACAATTTGAACAGAACTCTTCATAATCCAGAGAACAAGTCTGTATTTTTCAAGGACTCCCTCCCACACTACGAAGCTCTCCAGCAAAAAAACACACCTCGCTGCAGTGACCACTGTGCAACTCAGGGCTAGAGGCCTTGCTCAAAAGTACCTCAACGGTGGTAATAAAGGACGAGCTGTAAGGCCTTTTTTTTTTTTTAGCTTTCCCCACCTAGATTTAATCAGCTGATCTGGCAATCAAACCATTCATCTCTTTCGGTACAGAGAAGAAACATATTCAACTCACACTTGGGAGGCATGGAGTCGTTTTCCCTATTAGACTAAAGAGCAGAGTAGAGAGAGTAAGTCATGCCAAACAAGAGCACGTTAGACCTCCGTCATGAGCAAGGTCCCAGTGAAAGGTCAGGCGTGTGTTCACTCCCTCTCATCAAAGACAGGCAAAATATTTTTGTATTTATAGATTGCAGTGCCGCAGAGGAAAGTTACAAGGCAGTGTCAAACGTTTCTCTGTCTCCTCAGTATACAGGAAACATTTTCATGGATATCCATTGTCAAATATCTTGTTTCCCATAAACCGACTAATGGGTATGTATGTGCATGCAGGAAATGAAAACAATGGGCCGGGGCAAACATTACGCAGAAACAGCAATCTCTGTGCATTTGTGAGATTGCTTTTGGACATCTTAAAATCAGAGTAAAATGAGACAAATTGCGACCCAGCAGAGGTTAAGGCCACGGGCTTCTGAATCAATCTAATTGAGCGAGGAGGTCTTTGCTTTTCAGCCCTGCAGCACTTCCAAACATCGCTCCAGTGTCAGCATTAAGAAGAGTGAGGCTGTAGTCCCCTCTCAAACCAATCCACTCCAACCCCCCTTCCAAATCCTTGCGCTATAGTGATGAACTGGATTCATAGAGGTTTTATAATGAAAGGTCACAATTTCCTCAGACCGAAGAGGAGCTAAGGCTCCGTTATTTCGAATTATCTTGTGGCCTTTGGCGGGCAAAAACAAAATTACATGGAAGATGGGAGTCGGCTGAAGCTTTGGCTGCTGGAGGGCCAATGCTTTAAAATCTAGATAAATGGGAGCAGTGGATAGTTATGCTAAGGAAAGCAAAGAGTATAATAGTAATAAAAAATTATACCAAATGCGTCTCACTGCAGAACACAATCGGCCACAAAATGACAGAAAGTGTCACTTACTGACAAGCAGTGTAAAGCCCTTCTGATAATACATTCACTTAATTTCAGAGTACCTATTACATGGAGATAACAATGTATCTAGAGACCTTAAATCGCTTTGAAGCCGGGTTGGTGATATCTATGCTGTGCCGTGTCTATTACGTGGAAGGTCCGTACTGATTCCTGAGATTGAAGCCAAAGTAAAATATATCATCCTCACAGGGCAACCTTCAAAGGCTGATCCTTACATGTAATTGCTCATCTTCCTCGGAGTGAGAGTCAGAAAAGACCGTTTGCTAGGTTGTTTTATCTAGTTTTGTTCCAGTCGTAAGAACTTTCCTTCCTTCCTGGTATTTTTAATCAATTCCGGCGAAATCATGAATTACTTAGGGTGCAAATTCATCCATGTGGAAATATGTTTCTCCGAGAGGTTTTACAAATGTTCTTGGTTGGTTTTCCTGTTTGAATCTTCAGACCCGATCTGTATTCAAAGCACATTAATTTCATGCTGTAAAACTGCCATGAGCGATGAAGTGATGTTGAAATGCATATTTTGAATTTTATATTACAGTACCTGTTCGTAAGGGATTGAAACAACTAAACTACTGCATGTACGTAAGATTATTTATTTCATTATACTATTTATTTGAAAGTGTCTTTTGCTATATTCCTGCCAGTTGGCACATCTGCTTTGCTTTGTTTCTTATCAGACGACACGTGTTTTTTAGACCGCACGTTGTAGTCACAGTGTACAATAGAAAACATCCAGACCTCTACGACCCGCCGGCCCAGCATTACAAAGCCAACAGTAAGAATGTCATTAGCTAGAGAGGTTAGGCTGAGAGAGCGGCTCTGCAGGTAAGTAACACACAATATAGATTTGTGACCAGGCTGTGCTGGCCTGTTTGTACTAGAGGCGTCGAATGATGGGCGCCATCTCTGGAACCACCAGCGTTCATTCTTCACTCTTTTATTTATTTCTCCTGTGCTGACATCTCCCAAGGGATGAAAATGTGTACTGACTGTGTAAGCGTTTCAACAAAATAGCTCCTTCCTCTTATAAGTGGAGTTATGTGATTAGCTATCCACAAAAATTCCATGTTTACGCACTGAAGCTAATTAAATGGGGACGCATTATTTTTCATGGCCTGATTGTTCTTAGTGTAGCTAATAGTAGTTTGTGTAGACACGTGCTGTATTTGATCAAATAGGACAGTAGAAGAAGTAAACCAGTCCTCAAGGTATGCACAGAATCATGCATGTTTAATTTAAAAGTGTATTTAAAATCAGTGGGTAAGATTGAGTTTCACATTTGTGTGATTGAATAATAGTTTTACTGTATCTCTGCTCTAAATTAAAATTCAACCCCGTACAGAACCTACAACACAAAGCAGGTTGGGACAGATGATACGAGATCCATTCCACCTTTTACACAGAAGTGGATGTTCCCTTCACCCTGAAATGTCACAGGATGTGTCATTTAAAGGTTGTATGTAATAAGATGGTCGACGTATTCCAAATAGAGTATGTTCAATGTCTGAACCCCCCCATCTGGCTGGACAAAGTTATTTTCTTGTCTTCTATAAGAATCAAAATACTGCAGGTTTTTTATTCAACCCCTAATAAACAAAAAAAACACAAATCATCACTTTGCTTTTATTACATTTCATGCACCTGATAGCTAAGCGCGGGGCCGATTGCTTTGGACATGATATGCGCTGCATTATTCTTTTTAATTAGGGGGCTGATGTTTATAAGCCCTGAACAGTTACTCTAGATAAAAGTGTATTCATGTCCAGTTAATCAAAATCCTGTTGGCAGATAATGGCTGCCAGGGGCTCACCCAGGTTCGCAAAAATTTAATTAGCAAAGCCATGAATCTCAACTCCACCATGCTTGCTCAAGGGTGAGAAAGGACTAACGCAACATTAAGTGTGTGGTTGACTGGCTTAATTTTTAAGTGCAAAACCAGATACAAAATTGTATCTGCAATATGTAACTATCAAGTGTGCCGTCATTTAGATGGTTAAGCTTTTAGTGGCACTGGCCAGAATCTCTAGAAACACAGCAGGTAAGATTAAAATCTAGTCTATCAGCATAGGCAAAGAATGAAAAACTAAACTAAAACCGCCAACTAAAAAGAAGAGAAGCTGGAAAGCTGAATGGATAGAAGCGAACGCTAACTGATCTGCCAGTGATTAGGCGAAGGTCTGCATTATATATGTAGGGACTAATGAGGGAATGAGGAAGAGATGAGCAGGAAAGGTGGAGTTCAGGTAATGTCAGAAGGCCGAGGCACACTAGAGGAAAACTGCTGGGAAAGGAGGAAATGAGTGCAGGAATGAGAATCTGAGGCTGAAGGAGTGAGTGACTAAGCGGTGTAACAGAGCGTAGTTGATCCATGATGGATCACATGATCCCCACTCACGGTTCGGCACGCACGTGAGCTGCGGCTTAATTACACAGTTTAGCCATCATGTGTGCAATGTGTGCAATACAGTTTTACTACCAATCATTATCGCCTGATATTCAGAAAAAATATGCAACTAGAAGATCAGCATCAATACGTCCCTGATAATGCAACATGGGTAACAATCAATCTGTGTTGAAATCCCAGGGAGGAGTAAATGTTGGCGGCGCCGGAGCTAACAGCTACGTATGGAGATTCAATCCAGTTGCATTACGCTGCTTTGATGCTGATTTCGCTTAAAATGTTTTTTTTGCAACTGTTGTTATCGTGTGAAAATCTAATCTCATCAAATCTTTTTCTTTTTTTGCTAGACATCTAAATAGAGACAATCAGAGGTAATTTCGACAATATCGATTGATATTAGAAATGGAATTGCATCTTTTTCTTTTCATGTAACCCTCCTCAGATTACATGCAAATTGTCCTGACACTGGCCAAAGGTAAAATATCTGTAGGTTTCACCTTTTGAAAGCTATCAATTGGCAATGCAAGCTATCCCAAACATTTTTGGGACTTTTCCAAAAAAAATAAAAAGTGTCCCCCTCCTTGTGTAGACAGGGTAGATTATAAATAAAGTGGGCCAAAGTCAGTGGGCTTCGCCCTGTGGGGACCACAGATGTCTGTAAAATAAGTCAGGGCAATCCATCCATCGGTTGGTAACATATTTACGTCTGGACCAAAGTGGTGGACTGACGTAATGACCAACAGACCATGCTAACCCCGGAGCATTGCATTTACTTCAAACTATAGTTGCATACTAATATGAATGCATATGAAATATACTGCACAGTATTACTAAATTATTGATGCTCATCCATACAAGAAGGCACTGTGTCCTCGAGAGCACTTTGCCAGTCTGCTAGACGGATTTAACAAGTCACAAGTGGATACATTTTTCTTCCTCCTCCAGATTTAAATAACATTTTTTGACCTTATTATTAGCAGGAATTACTGTGTACGTGGCCAAGAACAACTATCAAATTTCAGGGTGGACTTTAGAGCATGCTGTTCATAGGCCTCCTTGTTTTGCATATAAAGTTATTTCTAGGTGGGAGACGGAGAACACATTTCAACAAACAGAACAAAAAGAATGTCTGCAACACTGAAAAACAATTAAGAAAAAAGAAGTGATAAGAATATTCAGAAACTCAGTGCTGTGCAGATAATTTATCTTTTATCTTCCCAATATAAAAATTCAAATTTTCTACCAATATCATTGTCTTGGAGGTTATGAAATCCTGCAATAATTCATTGCACAGCAAGGAGGTAAAAGTTCATGATTATTTTAAACTACATTTTTCAATTTTTCTGCATGCTCCCGGCTGCCTTTCAGACAAACAAATGGAACCACAGTCCAAGCAAAGCCTAGCCTAATGCACCACGGAGAGGACATTAGGAACACATATCCTGTTTTATTAATGTGGTCAATACAGTCCATTAGGCCAGGGATTTAAAAAGCCACAGAGCACTTCCGCCTCCATTAATATTTCCCTCTGACCCATGGCAATCGTTTTTCGTCAATGACGGCCCTGTTGCTTTCCACGAAAACCAACATAGCTTGTTATGTTGTGTATCTGAAATTTGCAAAGCATCTTCATGTTTTATACACATTAGTCATGTCACCTTGTGAGTCAATAGGAAGGTAAGATTGAGTTTAAAGGAATACAGGAAATCATTAGCTAAGAACTCTGCAGGGCATCTAGACAATTACATTCACTCACAATAAATAATCTATACAAGGATATTTAGCTGAGCTGTCCAATTATGGCAAAAAGCCTGAAATGTAAAGAAAAAAAGAAAAAGTCAATTGAAGAGTTGACATTGGAAGGCAGTTAAGTTTTTGTGGTCTGCGTTACCTTTTGAATAAAAAGGTAAATGTAATTAGTTAAGTAAGCTTCTAAATATAGATTTGTATCTGTTTTCTGTGTAAAGCAATCATTTTCTTTTATTTGTTCTATCAATTAGATTACTCACACGGCGCTCAATATTATTACCATTAGCGCATATCTTATCACAGTCTGTTCGCCACACAGCCACGGCTGTCAAGGTATTTCTCTGCGTCTCCCTCTCATAGCTTGTGTCGGACCACTCCCCATGACAGTAATGGTTCTTTAAAAGCTCGGCCGGGTGTATTCCCTCAGCTGTCTGACAAGGTTGAGCAGCAATGGTCTGAGCCCAACTCGTCCCACACCTGCCCTCTGCATCCGTCCGTCTCACAAGAGCCCTTTTTTTTGTGTGTCGATGCAGAGTTCATCCCGAGACATTATGCAGCACAGAGAGGTCCGTGGGTGCAGCGTCGCACTCGCATTCCAAGGATCTGTAGTTTGTAGCTGAGAATGTTGCTCTTTTCTTTTTGGTCTTTATTTGATCATGAATCCCAGGGAGGAGTGGGACAAGGCAGATAGCATGAAGGGATAAGACACAAAAGTCTTTTATTCACCACCTGGCTTGAAATAGGGAGATTAATTCAGTCTTATCATCTGACTCTTTCGGGAGTCAAAGGGAGAACTGAAAATTGGATGCCTTTTGGCAGACGTTTTCCAAAACGCTAATGCAGGAGGGAGTTTACATAGGAACAATTAAAATGTGACTCAAATGTAATAAACCTGATAAGACAATGAAAGTATGTGATGTATCTGTGGGAACGATATACTATTTATTTCGTTGCAGAAACAGAAAAATGAGTTTATTAGCATAAACATTATTCTCCACAGAAAGATAAAACACAATACAGGTTGCAAAGTTTCCACTATGTTGTTTTAAAAATGTGCTTCCTTGGCATTTTATCGGAGATGGGTATGGTTTGACCCCAAACAGTTTCACACAAGGTTAGCATGCCCTCCCTACCATGTTCATCTAGTGGCCTCATACATCAGCGCTGACAATGAGAAAATGACTGTCAACGAGATCCAGAGGCCAGCCATGCAACTGATGGCATCTTGTTGAGTGGCCAGACACGTGAGATTTAAGCTAAAGTAACTAACTTTAACAAAACATTGTATGTTGCGGCAGGTTCCTTTCTATGTCTGGTGGTGTCGAGATTACCTAAAATGCTAAAAGCTGACATTAGAAAAAAAAAGTGAGAGACTCTACAATTATGGAAATCATCACACATTCTGTTATTGCAAAATGCTTTCCTGCTTTAAAAACATAACAAGTCTGTTAAGCAGTGAAATTAATAGTCAAGAAGATGAGATTTGTAAGAACCAACTCTGTATTTTGCATATAAAGAATGTTCTGAATGAGGTTAGAATAACTTGAGTAACAAGATGATGACTCATGATTCTCAGAGTGGCCTCCTTTTTTAATTATGCAATCGTTAATATTTTTTTATTAATAATATAGATCAGTGTCTGAGAGAAACAATTAAACATGTTAGTTGAAGGTTCACAAACATGACGTGAACGTAGCAGTCCAGTGGGTGAACAATTCATGTTTGGGTGAACAAATGCTACAACCGAGACCCAGAGACGATATATAGTTAAGTTAATCAAAACTTAGGCTTTAGGGCCGTTCACTGCAAGTGGATATATAAGATGAATGGACCAACCCGTGGACTTTTACACAGAAAGACAGTATGTGCTACAAGAGGCGGTAATGAGAGATACGGCGGCAGTGAAAGAGGAGGAGCAGGCAATATTCCAGCCTGCAGTAACCTTGATGACACCCTTCGTTACTGCGTGCGGGCTGACATCCTGACAGTGGCATGCGGCACCAGATGGAGGGGAGGGACACAGCGCCATTCCCTTCCTCCGCTCGTCCTTAATAGTGGGGCAGCAAGAATGCAGGAAGGAAAGCGAAGGCGTAGAGGCAACGTCGGCGCACAGCTTGACTGACGGCGCACTGGCTCAGTTCTGCAAGACTGACCTTGTCCTTGGTTCTTTGACAGCAGGTGGCCTTATACTCTGGCCCGACCTTTCCGTATCAAAAACGGAAACCTACGAAGCAGGAGGACCCTCAGTCCAACCCTTGTTCGTTTTCCGTACATCCCCCATAGAGACATTAACACAAATATGCCTCATCAGAGATTCGAAATCACAGGGGGCGAGCGCCCGGATTTAATGATGATGATTCTCGACCCCTCCAAATAAAGAATATTCCTGTTTAACTTTAAAAACAAAGTGCTGTACCCTGACGGATCAAATGGTTCAAGTGAATATACCATTTGGTAATGGTCTTAACTCTGTCCTGTCAATATGTGACGTAGCGCCGAGCAACCAATTATAGGTAAAAAAAAGTGCTGGTGAATAATATTTAAGGAATAAGGTAAAGAAGGGTATGCTTTACACGGCGGGCCCGACAACACTCATGAACTGTAAAACTATTAACAAAGTACAGGCACTCGTACCGTATTGCTTTTATGATATGACATTATAAATAGTAAGTAAATAGCAGCCTTCCAGCACAAAATAGTTGTAGCCACCAAACGTTGTGTATCTTTTTATAATTGCGCACTAATATGGAACGCTCAGGTCAATGTATACAGATACAGTACATCGTGGCTCAATAAAGTACACGCCGTGACTACCACAGCTCAGACAGAGACCCAAACGCAGATATGAGGAATAAGCTTTAATGAAGAGGAATTCGGGCAGGCAGTGTCGTTGTCAGAGGCAGGCAGGAGTTCGGTGCACAGGAGATCAGGGGTTCAGAGGTGGCAGGCCGTGTCGTTGTCGGAGGCAGGCAGGGGTCAGTACACGGGGGATCTCAAGAATCGACTGGAAACTACGGGGATATAACGCTGGTAAGACCTGGTGAAACACACAAGACGAACTGGCAACGAGAACAGGGAGAAGACACAGCTTATATGCCCAAGGGATAATTGACAAACAGGGAACACCTGGTGTGGGAGGAGACAGGGAAAAAACAGGTGAAAACAGGTGAACACAATTAGGGCGTGACAGTGACTCACTCTCAACCAATCAGAATGCTGGATTTCATCTGCCTGTGTTATAAAAAAAAACGTAAACTCTCCTTCAGAGGATATAAAATCCCCAAACTGAAAGACATACTGTAGTGGGTTTTATTACTAGATCATAACACAGAACGCCAGCCATCAGTCCGGTTGCTGTGGGGAATGGAGTTGGTGGACTGATCAAAGGTGGCATTTCCAGCGATTCCCCTTTAAGGACACTGGCAGTTAGCACAGGGCAGTGCGGCCTCTTCGTCTTCCTGGCAGCCTTTTGATGAGAGCCCCCTGGGTGATTCACTCTTACTTACAGAAGTGCACACGGCTGTTAAGAATTGGATCAAAACAGATTGAGAGGGGGTTGAATGCACAGAGAGGAAGAGTGGAGCAAGGATTAAAAATGGGAGATAAATGGGGGAAAGGGGAGAGGAAAAAGTGTGTAAAAAGTAAAAGACAGAGGACGGGGCAAAAAGCGTTGGAAATTTAAGATGGAGGATTATAATGTTGAAATATTCACACTGAAAGACAAAAAGGTCACTGCGTTTAATGTCCTTCCTGTCCTGGGGTTGGGTAACATGGGTTGGGCAATCAACTCATCAATTTGAACAGTGAATCAGTCACGCTCATCTTTGCATCGTTACAAATCTGATGCAGATAAATCTCTGCCCTACTTTACTCGTCAGCCTTGACAGTTTAGCATAGACTTTGCCAGTCTCCGTTGGTGTGTGTTGGGGTGAATCCAAAAAAGCTTTTGGTCGTATCTGTTAAATTGAGATGCATGCAAATGATAATGAGAGAGCAAAGTACAGAGGGTACATTTTAGAATATTTGAGGAACGTTTTAAACAGCTGGGATGGGGTCATTTTGACAACTTCTTTGTAATGTTTTACAATAACTTTGTGCTTTCATTTGCATTTGAGTATCCACGTTTTGCACAAATACTGGCCTTAGTAATATTAACATGGAATTGTAACACTTATTATCATTTCTGGAAAGTCTTTTTATTTTTTATTAGTTTTGACAGATTGACTCTCTGGTTGGAAACAATACCAGCGTCTGTTTGAGGCTGGCATTGCATCTCTCTGAAAGCAGTTAATGCAAAACCTTTTATCCCATGAGGAAATAAGGTTGTGCAGTCTCTCACTACAGGTACATTATCACTTTGTCTAATTTAAAGCTGCATTAATTGATTTTATTTGACCATCATAGGACATAAATGCATCAATATATGCTGACAAACAAGCCCCACTTCGGAAAATCGTATAGATTTTTGGAGTAACATGTTCCGAGGAAAACATTTCACTCACAACGGCATCCATTTGGGGTCGATGAGAGCTGCTTTGGCTCAACCATACAGTCAATATGCTGCGACGAAACCAAAGCAAAGAGATACAAGAGTCTGGAAAGTTCTGCAAAGCTGCAGAGTTGGATTGGTTGATTATCTGCAATCTTCACAATATGAGAGGCCCCCCTTACAACAGCCAGTCATACACATCATGGCAACGATTTTATTAAATGTACATGAAAAATGCAGCACAGTCCGTATCCTCCGCTATATTTGTCAACAGCGTAATATCTCAATCTATCGTTGATTGGCTGTATTATTGGTTCCTGGCTGTAACTGCAGCACATATTAGGCCCGCTAAATTTTAGTGACAGATGGCAATACTGTGTGCTCTCCCATGGGGTGGTAGCCAGCTGGTCTGTCTTTGCAACTGTGACGAGGATGAGCAGTAAAGTTGCCACTTTATGTACATTAATATATGAAAGATTTTACTGCTTCCTACAGGACACACAAATAGACCACTTGCGCTGTGATATATTCAAGCATGTTACGGGAAGTGATTTAATATGCTTTATTCATCATCTAATATTGTTTATTAAAAACAATTTGCACCGTGCAGTTGTATAGATATTCAATGATGCCCCCGGGGGGGTGTGGCATTGAAGAAAATCCATTATCACTGATATCGTTCAGTCTACTTTCACAAATAAGATTCAAATTTCAGAATACACCATTCTTTACATTCACTTTTTTCTCAAACTGACAGCTTGTAGCACAGTCATTTGTTTGCTGCAAGCCTCAACGATCCTTTCGTCTCTCCTTATTTGCTGTGATTGAAGAGGGTCATGTGGTAATTTCAGTTTCTATATAATGCAAATGAAACCAAGAAGGCCTCATAAATAAGGCAAATAACCCAACCACATAACAAATGCACATGGAGGTTGCCAGGCGACAGTGCCGTTGACTGTGGTGTACAGCGTGAAGGTAGCAGAGTGATTCCAGCAGCCATTTACTGTATGCTTCAGCCAGATAGCTTTAACAGCCCGGAGGAGTTGACCAAATGATTGCATAAGAGCCCACGTTTTTTTTTTGTATGTAAGTGAACTAAAGAAAACTTCTCATCAGTATGAATGTCTGTTTTTGGCAGGTAATCGATGCACTAAATTTGAAATGCCATATAGCATCACATTCAACCAAAGCTACACTTAGACCAGTAAAACAGAGTCTACGGTCTAGTTGAAGGGAATGAATAAGTATTTTACCGTATTTAAAATGTTGAAATAAGTCCTCACTAAATTTAGCAAAAGAACTGCCACAAACTAATTATCCTGTTTATGAGTTCTTTTTGAATGCTGTCTAAAATGTATATTCTCTTCTAATTTTCCCGTCCTAATTAAGACGATCAACTTAGCGATTCTTCTTTCATACCAAAAAGGTTAGCAGTTGCTAAGAGACAGAAAATATGCGAATATAATTTTGTTAATTAGGTAAAAGGTGACATGCTGTTTCCATCATCCATGCTGAAGGCCACAAACACAACCACAAATGAGGAGTTCAAAATGAAATAATGCTGATTGAATGTGAGGCATCTTGTAAAAACTCTATTTTAGTAAGATGAATATCAACATATTCATATAATTTTTTTTTTTTGCAAATAGCATTTGACACATGCGAATGTCTTGGTAGATATATTACCAAGAAAACAACACCGCAATGTAAAAATGACGCATTTTGTCTTTTATCTCATATTGGCAAAGTCGGGTGGTATGGTCATTGACTCATTTTCTTGTCCTACAAATCATAATTTGTTTTGCCACCGATTCCTCTCAGTGGCATGGAAAATAAGGCCAGAGGTAATCCCATTGATTAGTGTCGTGTGAACTCAGCACCTTTCAACAATGAGGTGAGCATGCCGTCCCATTAAATTAATTAATTACCTTTTGCCATTTGGGAACCATTTAAAAGTGTGCCTGGGCCAGGCAAGGTTAATTGGGCATTTAGCTCTCAGAGCTCCCCTCAACACCCAGGAGGAGCTTGTCCCCAAAACAGAAGCAGGTCCTTAATAAAAGTAGAACGGTGACCCGTCCAACAGACAGTGGCTTGTTTCTTGTCTTTGACTCCCCCCTGATATTGATAAATGGATGCAAATGAAAATGTCTCCATTATCCGACTCCTTCCGGCGCCCACACCCACTAAAAGAGGAGAAGAACAATACAAAGGTGTTCCTGGCTTGTGTTTTGAAACTGTCATTATGATACTTGTTTGTGCGAGTGCGCTTGTGTGTGCGTCCCACCTCACCCCTCCCCCCCTGACAGAGACAGATGGAGTGGGAGCCACCAGATTTACCAGAGGAAGCAGTTTATAGAATATTGTCAAGGGAGAGCAGGCAGTTTCTGAAATGCAGCTTTCAAGTCACGGCCATCAATCTCTCCACTGCCTGTCTAGATCAAGCAGGCTGGAGAGCTAGTTTGTTAGAGTTCACTAAAGATGAGGCTGTTGTGCGACGCTATTCCGAGGCCTTGGAGAGACAAAACAGCCTCTAGCAGTTTCACTCAAAGAACTAAGTGGTGAAGGTGAAGCTGTCGGTCATCAGTATGTAAATAAATTGCCCCATTCTGTCATTCAGAGAGGGAAACTAGGGCAAGGAAGCTGAGACCCCATGCAGACAGACTCTAGTTTGTCTGAACCCGGGTTCATTTTTCACACCTACCCACTTTTTAAATCGTGTGCACATGAACCCAGTGAATGCGATTGACTCCGCTGTAGTACATCCCCCACGCCTGTTGGTGGCGCTTTAAGGTGCTACAGACAACTGAAGAAAACGTAAGGAGAAGACAAGAGCATGCGTATAAGACATGTGCGCCGTATACAAACGAAAACTCTAACCCTAGTACGCATTGTAGACTTGTTAGCACATTCAGCAGTCACATTATCCTTGCATTCGCCATTGTTGTCGTTGTTATGTAGTGACGCATTGGGGTTAATAAGGGTTCAGCGTGAGGTTGCATGCAATCACGTGATGCTATCACGTGGGGCAATCCGATTAGGTATGCGGATAGCATGCAGACGAACACCAACAGCAATCGGATTTCGAGTTTACTCACTTTGGACCCCCGATTCGAGGGAGTGCGGAAACAGTGTGCGGATACAGTGCGTTCGTCTGCACGATAGGGCTATCCCGGGGACGGTGTTCACCGGGTTCAGGCAAACTAGAGTCCGTCTGCATGGGGTCTGAACGTGTTGATGAACATCCTCGGAGGACTATTGGCAGTCAGATATAGATTGGGGAGTAGCAACATGTCCATACTTTGACCAGGGTTTAAGGCAAATCCACACTAAAAAAGATGTCTATAATGATCTGAGCATCCACACTGATGAACAAAAACATTCTTTAAATGGTGACGTGATAATAGGTAGAGGGAAAAGTAAAGGTTTTTACTGATTTCGTCTAAATGGTGATGATGTTTCTCCGCAGTGTTGAACATGATGTTTTAAACATTAGGCCCTGAAAATTCAGTTGAATGATAGAAACACTTTCGGTGGTTCTATCGATCATTAAATCGCTCTGAAAGGGATCCAAGTGATATTGATCTTCCTACTTCATTAGATATATTTTTAAGACAATATCATTATAGTTATCAATCTTTTTAAGATCTTTTAGACCCCATTAAAAAGCAGGGCGACCTAATCGACGGACTGATGAGATATTCTTTCAAAGTTGTACAACTACCTTGTTTTTCTTAGAGGTGGTACCACTCAGTCGGAGATAAAAGGTGCAGGGCTCATCATCAAGTACATCAAGATGGAGAACGTTTTTTGCATTAGAAGTAAAATAAAACACAGGCGCGACATACAGCGGAGAACTGTGCAGAGAAATCACTCCACGTGTCAAACAGAAGGGGGATGAGTAGCAAACGGACCACTTAAAGCACTGCTATGTTAAGCTAGCTGTTAGGCTAAGCTAGCTGCTATCCTACTTCCATCTCAACATCTAACGCGACACACAGTTGGTAGAGGACCACTACTGTGTTTCTAAAAGATTGTGGTTTGAAAACGTTCTGGCTAAATGTGGGGAGATTGTTGTCACTTCAAACACAGCCATTAATTTATGGAGAATTGAGAGCAAACTGCACAAGGACAGCAGGAAGAGTCGCTAGTTCAACATCTTCCACACGGTGGAATTCTGGTGGAATTCTAGTTTGGTGTTTAAAAAAACGTTTACAATTAAACAACAGTGTCTAAAATACACACTTTCTAAAGTGGCTACTCATTATTTTAAAGATTTAGTCTTTAGAAGAAAAATAAACATTGTAACAACACAATCTCAAAAAAGAACCAAAAAAGAGCCGGCTGCAAGGCAATAACACTGGAGACACCCTCTTTGTCTCCATCGCATTACCACCAACAAGCTCTTAATGGATTAAACCACTGAGTTCCACGTAGAGCAAGGGGACGTCATTCTCTTCCAACAAAATAAAATATAAATATAACTCTGACCAAAAGAGCTGGAAATATAACCCCATAGAATGGATCATTCTGCAATGAACTTTCTGCCAACTATCTGCTTCAACTGAAAGGAAATTGTCCTCTAAGAACATAGAAATGTTCACAACTCAGAACATTGAAGGAGATATCACAAGAATACAAACACATTCATAACATGTGCAATTATCACCATCCCGAACCCAACCATTGGGGAAAAGCACTGAACTGGTCTTGTCTAATGACTCCGCTGCTAAAAATAGTTTGCATATTTTTCACTTTAAATGATGCTGGCTGCTGTTGGATTGATTATAATCCCTACACCTAAAGATGGGATTGCCGAATTCAACAAATTTGCAGATGTGTCATTTTCATGAGCACCCAGGACATATTTAGATTACACAGTAGCTAAAAAAGTAGCTACATTTTAGTGCCGTAACAGTAAGTAGGTAGTGAGCTGAGTAGAGAGTGGAATCTCTTCTTGCGTTAAGCCACATTCCTCTTCTCCATGATCACTAATCGTATTTTCTAATGCTGACGCAACACAGAACTCTCTCTGTGCGCATCCCACGCCCCGCGTTTCACTCGGCTTCACCCTTTAAACTCATCACCCGCAATTATGCGAGAGATTTTATGGTTGACTCTGCATTCATCCTGGTTTTATATGTACTCATTTAAACTCAAATGCAAAAAAACCCACTGCTAAATATATACATATGTCTTTCTATTTATCTGTATCACTATCTATCTAATGGGATATACCTATGTCCAATATAGCATAGTGTTTTGTTTGTTTCTACTTTTCTTGCTCTTTTAGCTATAGGCATAAAATAGTAAATATTAGACGATAAAACACCGGATTTACTGTGTTTGTAGAGAATGCATTGTGCACCTGGACAGAAAAGGAGATGACAATAAACAGATGGCAACAGTGGTCTTTTGGGGGCTGCTTTTCAAATGCACTCTGTGTTATTTGTTGCCGTAAAATCTTTATCTAATATTTTAGAATTTGTGGGCAACTCTGTGTTGTTTGATCAATTATTCTGGTTCGGTGCCTTTCATGTTGTATTCTTACAAAAACTCTGCGGGGACGCTTTGATTTATTGTGTTCCTGTGCTTCGACGTCGCTTTGACTCGTTATTTTTTGTTTTCCATGCAAATATGTGCTTTTCCTCGGCACCTGGCGGCCATCATAAATATCTCCACACCTAAACCAAACCATATTAATATCAAGACGGACCCTCAAAACCACACTAGTTTTCACAATACGTGCCACAAAACTGTATTTATGTGTTTTAAGTCATTTTTCGCACCTTAAAATACTTGCCGCGATTTTTGTTTGGCTCGTCATACAAGACACCTTAACATTTGCACTCGCACTCTTCTGTCATCCACAGCTGTTGACTAACACGATTCGAGAATAACAACAGCCTTGAGGTGTTTACGGTGTAGTGTCTTCAATTATCAGGAGAGCTACCTGCCAGGTTGCGTCTAATTCCTTCCAAGGCAAGAGTGTACACTAACAAGTGTGTTTATTCCAGTCAACTGGTTTTCTGCCCGGGGGGAAAGGACAAACTTAACAGTAAGTTCAACTGTTGTTAATGGGCTTTATTTATCTCGACATTTATATAACTGATGCTGGATTGTTTCTTCCACTTATCCATTATATAAGGTGGTAAGGAGTGTAGTTGCAATGTCCCACTTTTTAGTATTCTAGTCGGCTATCATGATGCCTGCAGGCTCTGGGTTTTGTGAACTTTAAGAAATCTTTTCTGTCCTTCAACACATAATCAGTTCCTGTGAACATGAGGCCAGAGGGGGTATGTGCGATGAAGTGAGCAAAAAACTGAGGAATCAAAGTCTGATATTGCACTTCCCATTTACATTTCAGGTATCCTATTTTGATCTCCACTAAACCCTGAGACATATGTTGACTTTGTTCATCAAATCTCTGCCAAACCTGTATTGAATGCAAAGCCTCCGGAAGAAGCACATGTCTCTGTCAGGCTCCTGTGCATGTGCATACCAGACCATACTAGATCATACCAGACCCTGCATCACAGCAAATGTAAATCAAATGTAATCAAATCAAAAAGCCAACTTTAATAATGTTCCAAATATTTCTCTGTGCCAATGTAAGACTATTGTATTATACTGCTTTAATGTAACACTAAGTTCCTACGTGTCAAAATACTTACAAATAAAGATAATTATTTGGTATAATTATGCTTTTATTAGTTGCGGTGAGACACTGACAGTTCACGGGCCAAATCCAAAAAAGTCCTTACTAAAAGTTATTGGTTTCATGTTTTTAAAACGCATAAAGCAACCCGAGTAGCAGGAATTTCAATGTGTAGTATTGTGCCTCACACTGTAATAATGCGATCCTGTTCCATGGATGCATTTGTTCAGTGACATATGAAAATGCTTTTAGTTGACTTTCTGAGTAGCGGTTTGAACAGGTACGATTTGGGATTGGCAGAACGTACTAATAGCAAATATGTAAAGTGTGCCCATCTCTTTCACATAGAAACTGCTGGCACCGCCACCCGCGAAGTGTGTGGGCATTCTGGGAGAGACGTCATATAGCAAATTGATCATTTCAGGTCTTATTTGCTCAATGGTTTGCATTTAAAGAAGCATTTACGGTCATGTGGATCCATAACAACAGATTAGTCTGTATTGCCTATATTTTGTTTTTGCTTCCTCATTTAAGGGCCCTCCAATAATAGTCATATGTTTTCTTTGGTCTTTCTGAATTTCTGAGCTGCGTCTTTACAGAAATAGTGCACGGATTTTGTGTATGTTTTATTCTACCACAGAACTTGGATGCTATCAAATTGTCAGTGAAATTAAAATGGTTTCCATTTTCCAATGTGATCACCTATTTATGAAACCTTACAAACAGTCCATTTGTCCAATCACCGTAGGGACCAAGTTCCATTTCTACAATATTGGCTCATCAGATACGGCACCATCAGTTAAGGTCTGCTGTACTCCAACAGGAGAGTCATCGGTTTATAGATTTACTGTTTTGTTCCCCACTTGAGATGCTTGGATTACAACAGCTATTCTGCTATTGAATTATCTTAGATAGAAAAGAGAAAACAAAGGAAAAAAGGAATATTCATTTTTCCATTTCTGTTAATCAATGAAGGACACTAAATACACTGTCAGTCATAAAAGTGACCTTTTGGGTTACGACCTGTGCCTTTTTTGAAAGTTTGGTAAATGAACAACATGGCAGCCAAGTACATTTAAATAAAGTAGCTGCTTGAGCAGCTACTTCACTTCTATTGCATTTAAATCAAATTATATTAAAAGCTGTCCCTCAGTTCCTTTTTGCAAAACCTTTTTTTTTTAGTTCAAATCACAGCCTGAGATGACAGAACCATTTTGTTTTGAAAACGGGAGCTCTGGGAGCAAAGCAATCATTTATGTCCATCAAATAAAACGTCTTCCATTTTAACAACATTACGTTCATTTTTCCTTTGCTGTAAAATTATATTTCTTTAAAAGTGTTACATCTCTATACCAAATATGCCAAAATATATATGTAAACAACGAATAAATGTGTGATCTGCACATAATGTAATAATTAACTGAAGTAAACATACTAGTTACCGTAAGAACGTTTCTCATTATAACATCACTTGACCTATTGTGACAAGTGAAAACCATATACCACATATACTGTGGTTCCCCCACGAACCGTAGTTTTCTTTTTGGCAAAAAGGGCGAGGAGCATCTAAAACATGTGACACACGACACGTTCACTGACCACTCCTTAAAGGGCTCGATATAGTGTCATATGTTGTAGAAGATTACATCTGATCAGCGTTGACAGTAAATCAAGTATCATTCCATATTTAATCAAATCTTTGATTCAAGATTCTTTTTCAGTATTATTCAGAGTGTTAAGAAAGGTTCATGCGTTATATGTATACGTTATGCTGCGGTCTATAATTATGTACACACCACTACAATTATCATAAAGTATGTATAATACTAATTAAAGAAAGCCTACAACAGCCTACAATAACAATATCCGACTTTCTTGTTTCCTGTCCAACACTAATGATAATAATCATTAGTGAAATAATGTCTATAAATAATGATTGGTATAATAAACTAATCATTGTGAATCAATAGATGGTCTACTCACTAAAATCTCTTGTCTCATTTATCCCCTGAGCATCAAAGAACTACAATGTTTTTAATAATTCATGCAGCACTTATTTGTGAAGTTCTTCAAGACTTCTTGAAAACTGGCAAACAAAATCCTATTATAACAATAGTTCAATTGTCTAAAACCCTTGTAGCATTTGGTCTGAACCCGATGGCAAAAGTACTAATAATTGTCCCTAGAATGGGAAATGGTACAAACAAGCCTTGCTCTTCTTATTAAATATAGCCTTTTAATGAGAAATAGATTATTATATGAAACATTCATTTGAAATAAGCTGATGTAAGGATGTCAACAGAACAGCAAAAAATTACATAGGCAAGGTATTAGGTGTAAAAATCTTCAGACATATCCATGGATACATGTAAGCAACACTGTGGTAGCATAATGCCATACAAGTAGATGTGCTTGTTTTATGGACCTTGCGGTGGCTCAAAACTAAATTGTAAATGTACAGAATGCTTTGACAATATAAAAACAGTCATACATTGTCATGAATCTAATTAGATACAGTAGACATGAGTGCCCTGTACTTAGTGCTTATGTAGTCAAATGGAGGGCTTTTTTTTCTTTTTTAAAAGTAGTCTTCGTATTCCCTTTCGATATTGTTATATTGTATAATAATGTTACTGTAGCAAAGGTTGTTACTGTAACAGAGTTAATATTTACAAATACATTGTACAACAGGGGGACAAAAATGTCAACCATAACTTCAAGTCATCCTCTGACCCTCTGTATGGTGCTTGATTTCCCCACATGCACAGACCTCCTGACGGGGTAGATCGCAGGAGGAGATGAAAAGTGTTTACTAAATCAGCATTAAATGGTCTTAAAATTCTGAAGCTAATTCAGTTTCACTCGTCTGTGTAACATCTAAAAGTTTTCTCCAGCTCTAAACGTGTTAAAGGGATAGATAACAGGCACTTAATAATAATAACAATAATAATAATAAAGTAACAATTCATTTGGATAGTCCAATGTTAATGCTGAAAGACCAGGTATTCAATTTACTACATGTCTATTGACAGCATCTTGGCATCTTAAAATAATCCATTAGCAGTTACTGTTTGCATGCAAACGTTAGAATGGCAATGCTATGGACCTATTTGCAAAAGCGTAGTCTACCATATTAACATTGGCATGCCAAAAACAAGATCAGAATTTATAACTTGGCCTGATAAACAACAAATCCAAAGAGCTTTGTGACCGACTGCAATTGGTCGCGATCGAATATATTTTAAAGGTATCCTCTGTTTTCGGATGCCCTCTCTCCCCTTCTGCTGCTTTCCTCGAGGCAGTGCTGCCATCCTACGTGAATGTGAAACAATAGCTTGCACCGGTAACTGCTCACTCACTAAATGCACCTTTACCGAGGTCGAGGCATTGATACGACAAAGCAAACAGTAGTGTACTTTGAGATTAATGTGAATACACTGATCTGAGCCTGATGGCCCGCGCCTTAGTCATCCCGAATCAGCCACCGCGTACGCACTAAACTGTACACTGGAAAGTTATTTTGCAGACTACAGAGTCACCTGAAATAGATTTGAGTTGTAGTGAACCATTATAGTTAAACATCTGACTAAATTGGTATTTCTAAAGCGCCTCTGAAGAGTGAGAAGTGCTTATTGAAAGAAGACTGACAACAATAAAATAAACAAAAAAGAATAAACATTTGACACACAAAGCGAGAGATTATTCTGTTAGTTACATCAAAAGTTGTGATTGTGGATTTAGTCAAATGTGCAGCTGACAAAGATACATTACATCCATAGGAAAGAAAAAGAGGTTTCATTCAAAGGCTGCTGCAATTTCTTGCTTTTGTCAAAATCCCGAAATGTGATCTTTTCAAGATGTGTTGGATTGGTGGTGGAATTACAACCTGGGTCACCGTATTCTCGCAACTGACCATGGTCGCACCTTCATTACACGCCTCTGCTTTCAGCCGACCCCACAAGACGAGTGACATCACAATGTGAAAGGACAACGATTATTTAGAAGAACACAAAATTAAACAAAAAGTTATAAGGGAACTAAATTAAAGCTACAGCAAGAGACCAAAGAAACAAACAAAAACAATAAAACAATCTGAGAAATATAACATTTGTTAGATGTTAGTCTAAATGCTTGCAACTGGGCTGGCAACCTTTACGCTGAGGAAGGATTTTCTAGATTATGGGAGCAATATGCAGCATATGAAATATTTTTAAAGTCTTTTAGTAGTTTTTTTAATGTCCCCAATGGCTCTAACAGCAGGTTGTGTGACATGAGTGACCTTGCCTTTGTGGTTGTTAACAAACATGCAATTGTCTGGATCTACAAAAAACAAACAGCAATAGCAATGTTTCAGCATTGGATTACCCAAATAAAGTGTGACTGACAATACACGGTGGGGTTTTATATTTCAGTTTGATGACGAAGTGTTAAACACAGTTGCAGTTCTGTTGATGTTTCCCAGCAACATGCAAAACAAGGTTAAATTTTATATCTGGAGAGAAAAACAAATCTTTACACGTGGTCATAAAAAGCGTACAGATTAAACGCTGCCAAAAAGGTATTTTAAGCTTTAATATATCCATTTCTTTTTTTTTCTTTTTTTTCCTGTGGCACAACAGAGAAATTTAGTGGCTTTACAACACGATTCTTATCCAACATGGTATGCCTTCCCTTGTCATCTCCCTTTTCGCTGTGCTCTTATCTAAAAACTGAGAGAATAAAATTAAACCGTAAAAATTTAACATTCTTCTAACGTTTTTTTTTTTTTTTATGTACGTACTTTTGTGAAACAGGTATGAACTTTATGTCTTACTGTATGTCTACCTCAGGGAAGTGTATGGCTTTAAGTTGTCTTGCAAATGTGCCTGAACGATGAATGCTTACATTTTTCTCTTGGTGCTGAAAAGCTCCACAAATCAGCAGTCACAACATGTACATTTTGCAAAGCTGTACAAAATAGCATTGATTGTTAAATCTTCAGACCACAATATTGCACTCACGCACCAGGAGGTTCTGCCTTGTGAAAAACACAGCTTGAATTCAAACACGGGAAGAAGCGCTCCAAATGCAAGATTTTGCTTTGACTGGAGTCCATCTCAAATGACACATTCAATTGACGAACGGCAATAAGCATCAAGCAAAAAAAATAAAAAATGTACACGCACATTTGCACACGCGCACGCACACTTACATTCACCCACATATATATGTATATATATAAACAGCTGGCTTTTGTTATTTGACATGACTACCCATTACTGCCCTGCTGTGTGCCTTATGTGTCAGAACTATAACAGAGTGCCTCCTAACTCACAAAGATTTGCTGTGGGTTTAAAATGTAATAAAGAGTCTATACGTAATGTGTTGAAAACTTACTCACTAGGGCTATTTAATCCTTACAATGCATGAACTTTTTTTTTAAATATTTAACGGTCCATTATGTCTGAAATATGTTGCACATTATCTGAAATAAAAGGAAATCTGGTTCGCCCTTGTGTTATATCATTATTCCTTTAAAAACATTTTTCTCAGTAAACAATGGCAGTTTCAGATGTAACCTTTGATCCCTCAGAGTAAAATCAAGGCCTCTTTCACCAGTACATATATTTTATATTTCATTTTTTTCTCTCTCTTTTTAAGTTCTTTTAGGGAATGAAAGACATGCTGGGACAAATATGGTACAGTCTTTATGGTGGTTCTGTTGATCTTTGTTATCTTATCTGAAATGCTTTTCATCAATGTCTTTTTCCTTTATGTCTTTAAGAATTATGCTTACAAAGTTAATATTACATCAAAAGGCAGAAAAGGTCCAAAAATGAAAAAGAGAAAGACAAATTAAGATCAATTTCCCCTTATAGTTCATTTGTTGGGTGTTCATGTAATTGGGTTCAGCAGAGTTTAGCAGTCAGGTGATCTGATTGTTTTAGAATCTCCGTGCTGTACATGTCCAAGGCGTGATTAACTCGAATCATCTCGCTGTTGTTGAGCTTGAGCCTGTGCTTCAGCATACAAGAGAAGAGGTCCAGCTGGGGTTTGCCAGGCGCAGACGGTGGGGCGAGGCGGTTAATTCGATCCCGAATGTCCAGTAACAGGAGCATAACAGATGAGGATGAGTAGAACTGAGTCCCTTGTGTGTACGACTGGTTGACCTGCTGCACAGCACTGCGGAGCAGGTCTGCATTAAAGCGCAGGCTGTAGCCAAACACTTGGATATCGGATATTTTGATGTAGATCTGCCGCTTGTTTGGGTCTCCGAGATCCACTGGGCCCGTGTCATTGCGCAGGCCGGTTGGGATCTTGGCGCGGCTACGCAGGTAGATGTGCACCGTCTCAAAGAAGGTCTTCCACCGGTTGCCCAGCAGGAGAGTCCAGTTGAAGCACTGAGAGTTCTGCAATCGGACCTTTTCCCAGCGCGGGTAACCGTGTTCTCCGAAGGGCATGCTCCAACCTTCCGAGTGACTACCACTAAATGGGTTGACATAAACAAAGAACATGGGGTCAATGCTGCTATTTCGCATTTGGCAGATCTTCATCGATAGGCCGATTATCATGTGGAGGTAGTCCATGCGGTTTTTGTTACTCTTGAGAGTCAGGGACATGCGCTTCCGCCATCGCGGGTCAAAGAAGGTCTCCAGTCGGATCTCGTTGCTGATGAAAGTGGTGTGAATGTACAGTCGCGAATCCATTTTCTGCAACAAGTATTTGAGTTCCAGGTCCTGAAAGTCCAGATCAGTTTCAAAGCTGATGAACTGTTCACTACGTTCTGAGTCCACATTCTGGGGCTCACAGCGACCACGGTACAACTTATAGCCCTTGTTGCAGGAGCCGCATTGTGAGATGTTTGCCAGGCTGCACATGGCACAGCTGTTGTTGCCACCTATGACGCAGGGGATGGGTCGCTGACACAGGGTGACACCTGTGTGGCACACGCACGTCCTTTGGCTCTCCAGGAAGGTCCCCCAAAACCCGTTCTCATTGCAGTAGAGGAAGGACTGAACCCTGTTGAGCCACTGCATCACAGATCTGCAGGGAAAGGAGAAGGAAAAGAAAGAAAGAAAGATAGTAGAACGGTGGTCAGATGTAAAGGTTAAAGTATTTGATATTAAGTATCTATGCGATACATAATGGCTGACTAGTTCTCTAGACCTTATTCATCTGACAATCAAATTTCAAGACCTAGAACATTGATTAGACAGATATTCCTTTTGGCAATATGTTTGGTTTTAATTGTGTTTTATTATCTAATTGCGTAGTAATGAACTTGAAAGCCTGAAGAATGAAGCACATCATAAAGGGAACTTGTGTGTTTTACCGTACCTCTAGTACGCTTTACCTTCTAAGTTGACTTGGCAGACTGAAATGAAGGGAAACCAGTGAATATAAGATAAAGAACACATGAAATGCGTCGTTAAATCGTTGTCACAAATTTACACATGGAAATCATTTTGGCAGGATGGTCTGGAAATAGAATTATTTCTTCCCTTAAGGGGGAGGAGTTGTGTTATGCCCTTCAGGTGGAAGATTTTACTTGCTATTCTTATCGTAGCTCTCCTTTTCCCCTCGGGCATCTTACCCTGTCATCTTGACAGTACTGGAACTTCTTTTCTGTGTGTAGGAGGTGGGTTCTGAATCCGGATTTTTCGGGGAGGGCTGATCAAGGTTGGCCTGCCATGTTAATGAAACGAAGGCTTAACACTGATGGATGTCAATCCAAGTGAAGTTATGCTACAAGTCGTCCTGTATTTAACGTGTTTAATTCAACAACAATGTGTGCTGCAATGTGTCATGTATAGTTTGGACATGGGGTAGTCATTGAATGACAGGAATTCAATCAATGCAATTCACCATATGGTTAGGATTTGTTAAGTGCAACGCAGTTTTTGTCTATAGTTTTTTTTTAGTTTGGCCTGATATTGTTTGCAACGTCTCTTTTGCCTCGTCCCCTACATTAAGGACGTCTTAATCTCCTCGTGCAGGAACCATATTTGTGATTTTTATACCATTTTCCATTGCCTCCCTACAGTACTGCAGTACGGCTTGGAGTGTCTTTAGAGAGATGAGTGTATCAAGTTAGTTGCCTCCAGCTGTTTTTTTTCTGTCCATTGCAGTATGAATACTAAAGAGCCAGCAAGCAGGGATGTGCCAGAATACTGGTTTTACAACATTAAATGGAGGCATACTGACAAAAAACTGACAATAAACAAGGTATATTACCATCAATACTTTTGACTATGGCTATTCTCAGATGGCGCCCTAAACACGCCACAGTGTTCCTGCTTATGTTAGTAGTTATATCTTGATTTAGTTTTAAGGGTTGTATAATCTAGCTTTATAAAATAAAAATGAATGTCTTGGTATTTGCACTCTGGCTTTCACAAAGGAAATTCACTTCTTCATAATTGTGCACATTATCTTGTACCTCACAAGTTCGCTTTAAATGTGCCCAATTATACTTATCACATAATCTTGGGGGAAAGATTGTCTTCTATATCTCAATTCTAACATGTGTTTCACAATACCAGCACAACCCTAGTAAGCAACAAACCTTTGGAGGAATCTAACCATGTGAAGATATTTGAGTTGCAAAGGTTAGGAAGCTAATGAAATTAGTATTTATAGGTAATTGTAAACTGATTCTGTGAAAAAGAAATTCAAACTATGGTGTGAGACTCAAGGACAACACATGGGGATTAAGGAATTGTGATTTCTATTTAGAAAGATTTGCATTACCTTGCATCAAGTTTTGTGTTCCCTTTCCATTATCTTGCGTAATCTCACACTGCATTTTAAATACCCTGTGATCTAAAGAGAGCTGTGCTATTGTATAGGGTGAGTTTTATTATGATATAGTATCATTTATTATGTAGCGTGAGTATGGCCGGCTGTGCTTTGGTTGCTATGAACATGACTGCGACACAGTTTGTAATAGATGTTACACTAATGCAAGGTTGTATGTGTGCAACTCATTGAAATGGATGTGCTGGCTGAGCTTTGAAGCTGCTGGATTTCCGAACTCAGATCTGTCATGTCTGATATAAGCGCCACACGTTCAAATCCCTGTGGTAACAACCAGAAATGCAGCCGCAATTACAACACAACAACCACCAAAGATTTAGCTGAACACTGTGTACTACAAAACATGCACGTGTCTACTATGACAATGCAAAGTGTCTCACATCTGCTATCCTATCTGGAGTATCTGCAGAGCCATGTCCTGAACTCGCAGGGTGTCATAGCACGCCTCCTGTTGCTTTAAATTAGGAGACATTTTGGAAGCTCAGTTTGAGACGGAGCCTTGATTTATGTCCGGTCACAAAATATACGTTGAATCAAACAAACTGCAAAATGTATTTAAACATGATTAAACTAAAAGTAAAAAAAGCAGTGTCAAGTTAAAATCAATAGAAAGTATTATAAAGCAATTCATCACATGGAGGGAGGTTCATATTTGTAAATATGCTTAAATTGACATGAATAATTAAAGTCAATGCCTGCGTGCAAATTATTTGGCTGGGAGTGAGACTACTTCATATCCGTCACTATTAATCATTTAGACCAAAGACAAACAGCTATCTTCATTCTACTTCAAGCAAGCTGCTATATTCATTACAGGAAATGCAACAGCAAATCCAATATTCATCATGCTTGCAATGAATGCATGACTTTAAGGTGAGATTTACACCTAAAAAAAATATGAAATGGTATTTAAAATGACTTAAAATATAATTTGGATGAGTTTGAGTTGATAACACGTGAAAGTATAATATTTGCAATCAATGACTAACTTTCCCTCACTTTGCATCCATAATTTAATCAAGTTAAAAGCGTAGAAGGGCCGCTTTAATATAAACGCTGTGAGGCAGCATGTATGAATTATGACATAAAATGAAACTAGGAACTGGTTCATTAAGAATCCATCACTGTGCTGTAGTGTCAGTCAATACATTATCGGATGATGTATAGCTCTATTTTTTAACTCTGCTATATATATATATATATATATATATATATATATATATATATATATATATATCATACATAAACTCACTATTTATGGTATATATTAAGCAGCAATAGTACAAACATAACCCCTCAATTATGATAAATTATACAATGCAAACAAACTTGCTTTGGTTAGCTCGGTAGCCAAGAATATGTGATGTATTTTTCTTTTTCTTTCATTTTAGCCTGAATACAAGAGACTGTGAGCCTGTAGCGCCATGGTGCAGCCACAGCCTTCTCAGAAATGATCCAGTTGCTCCATGGCATCTTTGTCTTGCATAGCAGTATGCAGTCCAACCAATAATAGTACCGCACCATTTTCTCACATCCTGGATATTTTGAGTCATGAATGGTCCGATAGATTAAACTCTTTGATCCAACCTACTCTGCCTCTGATTGGATTGATCACGATATCCGTACTCTAACCACTGTCACTCCTCGTGCCTTGACCTAATCGACCCAATCAAAAGCGCCAACGAGTAATAGTCACAGTAGTCATGTCTCCTTCAAAGCAGGATTTCTAATTTAGCCGTCCAACGGAGCGTATGTGTGAGTGTGTGTTGGACGACTTGGAGCTAATCAAAGAAAGAAGACAAATGAGAAATATATTGACAAATATGAAACATTTTTGATGGCCAGTGAATCGGAGCACCCTCGTCACCTGATCGGAATGTAGTGAACCTCAGCAAAGCCTCAAACTCATATATGACATCAAAATAGATATATACCAGTCAGTTAACGGTTAATGGAGTTCACGCAATAAAATTCAAAATCGACCAAAACTGACTGACTGAATCTGCGCCGATCACTCGGGGTTTCCACATGCGTAGCTCGGGCAAATTGTCTCAGCAGCGGAGCCCGGCTGGCGTTAAAACCACAGGACACGTCAATGAACATTATTCTTCCAGAGCCCGTCCCAGTATGCACAGAGTAGCAGGTGGTCGACGCTATCATCCTCCCCATTGTGGGCCTTATGTAGGATCTGGAAAGGGATCTAAATGGCCCATCACAAGGGATCTGGCCTGCTGTCATTTAGAGCCCTGGTGTGTCCAATGGTGCCCGCTGGGGCCAGGCGGGATGTTTTTCACATCATCATCAGCACCCTGTGCGGCTCCACTGACAGGCTGAGGACGTGCTTGAAGGCCTCCCCGAGGTGGTTGGCACACACCTTGAAAAAACACTTGGGCTGATACTCTCTGGGCCTTCAGCTTTACATCAATTAGCTCATCCCCTGATCAGCTGCTGGAAGTTGCCCAGAGGAGGGGTGAATGTTGGAGCCCCTGTTGGTGATGGGGGGGCACTTCTCTCCAAATGGGATCAAAGCTTAATGACACTATATTGACTATAGACATGCATATGGGAAACTGAAAAATATGTATATATTTTAACACAGTTAACTAAGTAAAATTCATTTCATTAGATCTTAACATGAGTTTCAGACCAAGATGCAGCATTGTTTCAGATCCCCCGGCTGAGATATATCCACTATTTAAATAACGCTATTTTGTATATGTAAAGCAATGACAGACAAACACACACACAGACGAAATGAAAACAAATAAGTACTGCATCTGATGCAAACCTGTCTCACACAAGCAAGCAAATAAACACGCTGCTCTTATTTCCAGTGCCATCAGGCACCCTTGATGCATACGCCACAGAAGAAGAGGCGCATATACTGCGGCTCTTTGATAACACTTCAGAACAGACCTGTGCCAACTATGCCACCCCCCCCACACACACACACACGCACATGGGTGTGTATCTTTCCTGTTTGTGACAGTTGACAACCGCTCATTTTCAAAACACTCATACGAATACTTCACATTCCTTTTCCATTTATATAGCAACATCCCCTATACGTTTCATGTGGCAACTGGGAACTTGCGTATATATGCATTCTTTTTGCATAGAGTTGTCTAATATTCGGGACATTCCCAGCATCTGAGGCATGCAGTGCTAACACCATGGCACATCTTGCAGCAGAGCTCTTAAGCTGCAACTGCAGTAGGTGGTGAAAGATGTGTGCAATGACCTATCAAAAGAAAACTCCCACAGCCACATTTTCTTTTTAGACTGCAACGTGAAATACAAGAGTGAGCGAGATGCTTTGGGCATGTGAAAGCCTTAGCAGTAAGTTGCCTTGATGGACAGAAACAACAGAGCCATAAGTTGAAATGTATAATGGATGACATCCTCGCCGTGTATGCTTCAAGGAGCAACAATAAAAATGAAACCTCAACATCATCTCGGAGGAGACATTTCCCTGAAAGATGTCATTACTTTTTCACATCTTCGTATCCTCCCAGACATCCAATAATCAGTGACACAAACAGCACCTTTGCGGAACGTCGCTGATTAAATCCACTACTCATTTCCACCTCGACGTGGAGGTCATATATATCTACCCACCTCTCCCTGGGCATATGGTGGTTGGGGTTGTGGTGACAACGGATGCTGAGGCCAAAGAGCTTGCGGGCGGTGCGTTGGATCTTGAGCCGCTGGATCTCCAGGGAACTCTGCAGGAGCCTGTAGCGAGCCTGAAGGTCCCAGTCGCTGCCCCACAGGAGATGCACGCTGCTGATGGGCAGGAAGTGAGTGGAGGGCAGCCTCTTCAGGAAGGACTTGAACTCATCTGGATGACAGGGGGGGAAGGAGGGGGAGAGCAGATTGCAAAGTGAAGAGAGGTTGTTGAGAGCGAATGTGAAAAAAGGGAAAAAAAAGAGGAATTCATGTTATTTATTTTCTGTCTTAAATGAAGATGCTGGGTTAGATATTTCAGAATAATTCATTTTTGCAAGATTAAATAATCAGATCATTTGAATTAAAAAGGTTAAAGTAATTTATCATTATTCCAAAGCTTTCAAGCAGAAAGACCAGACGTAAGCAGCAGGTAAACTAAACTGATATTTGAACTAAGCTGAAATATTTGCCAAGCAAGCCTCAACATTTCTGATGTTTGTTCAAATTTGTTGAAATAGTAAAATTATCAGTGAACCAACTGTTGCGTCCCCATCCAAACAATAATGGATTTGTTTTAAGCAACAATTATTTGTTCAACCCTAATCCAGCCAGCATCCTGCATGGGTGGAATTACAAACAGCAAACTGTTTTAGACTGGTGACAAAAACCTGGGATCTGCTGTATTTCTTGAGGCTTTGAGACAAAAAACAAAACACATTCTCACTCAATTCACTTTTATCACCTGATGAGAAATAGTTTTTTTACTCTGCTGATTCCTGTTTTGAATCTGATGCGTAACTTGATTAACTGTTACGGTAAACTTAGGCAAAAGTAAACCAAGTAAAAGTTGGTGGTGTCATCAGGAGAGTCAAACATTTCCAGTTCATAAGACAACGACATCAAATGTTATGATTATGTGGGACTTTTGTTAAAGTCTATAGATTTTTAGGATATATTTAATCTCTTTGAGTCAATTGAGGACAATCATATTTTAGAGTGTTGGTCAGTCAGCACCCAGAACTCTCACCACTCTGTTTCATATGTTTGATGCATTTAATTTACTTTTTGATTTCTTTTGTTTTGAAGCATTTACAGAGAATTGAAACCCTAAACTCCGTATACACGATGTACTCCCACACTTTTGCTGATTAACAAAGCCCAAACCAATATGTGCGCACCAGTTTTAATCACTGCCCTCATGTTTCTGCTGTTGCTTCTGATGAATACTGCTTCTCTCCTCCCCAGACAATTGCGAACCCAGCTCTCTAACCCTTGTTTAAAGCACTAAGGGCATTATGATGTGACTCAAACTCAAGCATCAAATACATCAGAGCAGGGAATTCTTTACTTGTTGTGTTAATTAAGAAAATGACTAAGAGAAGCATATTTTCATCTCTGAAGATACATTTATGCTCATAATTAAAACAAAGATAACGATTTCATTCCTAAAATGTCTTCTTAGTAATGTCAACAGGAGAGAAGATAAACAAATTAAAATGATATGGCATGAATCTGAGGAACTGAACAGTATTATTGTGAAGAACAAATAATAGCACAGCTCCTTCACACTGAGTTCTAAAAGCAAAAAAAAAATCCCTGTACTAAACACCTGCGCAGTAACTAGTCACCTCCTACAGACCTGTCCAACACCGTTTAACAGCATTAGAGTTGAGAGCTCTTTTTAAGACCCGGTAGAGAAATGTCAGAACTTCCTCCACTCTCCTCCCAGCCATGTCTAAGCTCTCTTCCTCCCTTTTTCTTCAGAATCACAAGATTCATTCTCCACCCCTTTTTTGAGCTTGCCATATTCCCCCACCCAGTTTTCAGAGATGTCACCTACCTTTCCTTTTTTCTAGAGATTTCCTGAGCAGAAAATGTAATTATCGCTTCATCCTTTCATGCCAGTTCAGCACTTGCCAAGTCCGTCTAGACATGCTTCAAAGCCGTCAGAGATCTCTTCCTTGATACAGCTTCCAAGGAGTCCTTTCCCCTCATATGACCCTTGTCACAAAATGGCACCTTATCTAGAGTTTCAGCTCTAAGAATGTATACTCACTTTACCTGTATGTCATTATATGTAAATTTGTGGGGTCCAGGATATATTTTTTATACTATATTATGATATTCTAATTTCAAGAATCATCGGCAGAAGCTCAGAAAAGGGTATGCAACTAAACTTGTGCATATATTTCTATAGCTAGTTGTCTGAGGATCAAATGTATTCCACATTTTATAAAATTATTGTGTACATGTCCAGCCAACGTAATCCCTTTTTGGATAGGTGCACAACGCACAATTGGAGCAATGTTGCTGCTGTATATTGGGAAGCTTGTGATATAATTTGCCATCAACCAAATCATCTATTTTCCAACCTTTAAAGAGGCAACTAACAGGGCTAGAAAAAGGTTATCCCAAGAGGAAATTATATTTTGCAGAGGAGGTGGTGGACATAATTGCAATGAGAAAACATAATCAAACCAATGACAAAGACATACTTTTGCACACTCTGCAAGAGTTATTGATTCCTTAATGTCTTCTACAGTATGAAATACATTTTTTTGTGTTTAACAGTGATATATTTATTGGTGCATTCTGTGTACTTTCATCTGCCTCTTCCTGCACTCAGTGGCCTCCATGACTCACATTAACTTTCTTCTGTGGTACATAAATATATTTATCTGTTTCTGGCAGCTTTTATTGGGACACTTTTATATCATATTAATAATAGATAGACATGGTGACTTGCAATGTAACAGCTGGGAACTAGCTGTGCTTTCACCCCCACTGTGTCCAGTATTTTAAGCACCCACCTTTGTCTTCAATAAAAATAGGCAACTTCGTACCAGGCAGAATATTACTTTTCATGACCTTCAAAAGTTGTATTTTTGTGGTGATTCATTCTTTATACAAATAACACAAATTGTGATTATTATATTTGCCAAAAGAATTATTATTATGTGTGCACGCGTCCGTCCGCCCATGAATAAATAATGGTGCACCTGCGCATTGTGCACGGCTAATCTTCAAAATATTTTCTTTTTCAAGGAACTCTTGTGCTAGCGGTGAATCACACTTTCTCTCAAAAACAATTTGTATTGCCTGTTTCATACTGCTATTGACAGCCTGCCCCCACCCACACACACACACACACTTCTTTTAACTGGCCTCTGGCCTGTAGGAGGCTGTGAGTGATCACACAGCTGAGTGCATTTCCAGAACTCCAGCAGCTACTCTGTGGGCCAGAGACACAGTGGAGGGAACCCATAGCCGGCATGTCAATAGGGAAAACAGCTTGCTCACTTGTATTGTCCAGGACAGCGGCTGAGGCTGAACAATAAAACAGACAACAGAACGAAACACAAAGCTGACTGCATCCCCGCTGCTCAGCCGCTTCTCAGAGACCACAGACAGTTATTCGGTGGCTTCTCCGTTGTGTTTCCACCTCACGTTCACATGTGTATTAAAGTTAAAACTAGACATCATGTCTAAATAATAAATAAATCGGTTCGTTGCAAGGAGGCCCGTCTATGTTCTTTCATCTGTTGCCCGTATTGGTTACCGTTAAGGAAAGAACGCTGGGATGGGAAATCAATGTTTACCATTGGTCTGAGGCAGGAAGCGAGTCCTTGGTGTCAAAACAAACAGAGACGTATTGTCCGTTCGTCCATGAACTACAAGCCCTCCAAAGCACTATGAACGTTTCACCCTACTTTCGACAGTCAACATAAGAGAACATACTGTTCTACCAATCATGTAGATCTGGCAGTGAATAACTGCCAAAATACGAAATCGTTTTTTGAATGATCTTTGATCGACAAGAGATTATGAGATTACCTTAATTGCCTGTGTGCCCATTAATATGCTCTTCGGATTTAAATTTGTCAAGAATTATTCCCTTGCAAAATGGCTACATAGCTTTAGCATAAATGCAATAATGCATTTATTCAATATCATCCTAACTGCCATGATGGGTGGAATCTTACCAGAGTTTTCAAAGTCTTTATAAGAGGATACCCAGGACTCAGACATCCCCAACAGAGTGTTCTCCATGATCTGGATGTCGGTGATGGGACAGTTGCATTGTGGGTAGTCGTCGGCACACTGACAGATGCACTGGTTGTTGCTGCACACATATTCTCCCTCGGCGTTGCACATGATGTAGCTCAGGGCCGACTGCACGAATTTCTCCTGCAGGTAATCTGGGAAAATGACCTGAAGACCTGAAACGAGATAAGTGGGTGGATCAAGTCCAACAGAGTGTGGGAGACAGAGAAAATTGACATTACAGTTGTCTTTCAATCTTTCTTGTGTTGAAAATCGTTGAATGTCCAGCCGTCATGCTTTTTATAACACAAAATTGCTTCAAACATATATACATATATTACAACTCATTAATAACAAAATCAATTTGCAACGGAACATGAATCTCTTTTTTTAAAATCATTTTTCTATAAAATGTACTGTGTTTAGAGTAAGAAGAGACATGGAAAAATTAGTCAGTTATTAAATCGACAGACGACATCTACACGGTTCAATACGCAGACATACTAAACACATATGTGATATAAAAGTTGTGGAAAAAACAGTTAAATGGATGGCTGCCCCTGCAGGATTGCTTTGTGTCAAAAGCTCATTTCTTTTTTGAAAGGCTGAGAGGCTCAAAAGCTCGACTGTGTTCAACTTGAGCTGCCCGTTCTGTGGCTGATCACTCAGGATGTGACAACGTATGGAAATGATTGATTGCGGTTTTCTGTGTTGATTTATTAAGCACAGGTTTTCACTTGGGAGGAATTTTCATTACATGCATTACTGTCTTCAACAAGTATTTCCTTTTTTTGTGGATGGTTTACACACCCCAATTTTGCATTATTCACCTCATTATGCGCTAATAGAAACATTTGTTTTGATCTAGAGGTCAATTTTGGGCTGAAGCTGAAAGCACCTCTTTGCTCTGAACATGGGCACGGTATTCATCCTCACCCTGGGTATCTCATAAAATAGAAGTGAGGATCAGCAAACAGTGAAGGCTTTCTCTGTAGTCCATCGCGGGGGGGGGGGGACCCATAGCTCCATGAGCCACTGGATTGGAAAAGGGCTAAATCGATTTTTTTTTCTTTTTGTAGGGCACAGCATTATGTTGAGGCAATATTTCCTTAATAGGTTTTATTCCAGCACAAACAGTGCTTCAAGCTGAAAACATGCAACCAGGAACGAAAACATAACATGTTATTGAATGATAAATAATGTTTTTTTCCCCTGACGTATTATTTTCACTTTTAGGTAGAGATAGGAATCTATTTAAGCAATATATCTGAAATGAAAGGGAGAAAGACCCCTGTACATATGAATCATTGTGTGTGTGTGGGGGGGGGGGATGTTGTCATAGCATTGAATCATATTTCTTACTGTGCATATGCGTGTGCATTTTGTATTTTTACTCACAACATACGCTAAACTGTAAACAGTGTGTAATTTAGAAGCACGCAAAGCTCTTAATAAATTGTGTCTGACATGAAGGACAATTTCCACATTCTATGTCATTGTAAAACCCCTTTGAAAAAAAACCCATTGCTGTTTGAATTGTCATCTTCATCCTTGTTAATTCTATAAACTATTTATTGATGCTAATTGTTTGATCATATTTATCAGGCGCGACGTTCTCGCTAGTGTTGTTTTCACCTTTTAAGTGTTTATATTTTGACAGGGCCGGAATTGTGCAAAAAATATATTCATGAAACATTACGAGTGGAAGTAGTAGGATCGCAAATGGGGGTGGAAAAGCTCCCCCACACATGCACACACACTTTAAGCCCCCTGGTCCAATTTGGTGTCGTGGCTGGTTTGATTTCATTCCCAAATGGTTATTTAGATTTTTCATACAATCATGTTCTCAGTTCAACCATATTCAACTATTTTATATTTTACACAACCTGTTCCTCTGTACCTCTACCTCTTTTTGGATTTCAGTAGGTTCCCTCTTCCTCTACAGAACCTCGTCAGAAGGACAGCCCATCAGTAATGAAGGGAACAGAAGGAAGGAGGGATGGAGGGATGGGGGGGCCAAAGGGGGATGATGGATCATATCTGACCACAAAAGAGTTGGGTTGCACAGGGATATTTTTCCATCAGGGCTGTCTGCGGCCCCTGGATCCAATATTCATTTAGCTTGATGTATTCCTGGGCCTGAAACTTTAATGTGATTTGTGGGAGAATCCAGATGGGAAGTTCACGGATCAACGCTGCTTACTGACAGTGCCGGTGCCAGCGGCCGGGTGCACAATAACAACGAGTGCTTCAACCCTCCCTTTTTCACCGATGATGTCTGACCATACGGCAGCACACTACCCCGCCCCCCTTCCTCCCCACACACACACACACACACACACGTTTCTTCTCATATCACGGTGTGGGTACCGATTGCAGAGGGAATTGTTGGGGATGCTGAGATTCAGTGCAGCACCGTCAGTCTTGCGATCTAATGTTTTTCACTTTCTTTTCCCCTCAATGTTTCTGTTCCTCCTCTTTCCATGCCGCTTTCCTTCCACCTCGTGCTCGGTCCGTGTAAACATCTCTTCTGTCTTACTTCATTACACTCACTCCTACTCCCGCCACACTCATGCACATGCCCCTTGACTTGTCCCCTATCATCCTTTGGCTTCCATTCACTCCATCAATCACTGTCCTCATTCCTGTTTCTTCACCTCTCTGGCTCTCCTCTACGCTCTCTCCCACCGAGCATGTGTTCAAGTACTGAAAATTTGATGTCTTGTCCTCCCACTCCAGTGGAGAAATGATGTCATGCAATGAAAGCACATCAATCAACATTTGTTAGTGCAGTGCGGAATGAGTAAGAGAATTGGAGCCCTCGGGCCAGAAATGAAATGAGAAACTAATCAGAGAAAAACATTTATCTTTGTGACTTTCCTGGCTTTGTTATTTTGGAGCAATAGCACATTGATGAATGATTGGTCAATGAAGATTTGATATACGCGTTTATATGGCAGCTTTTTGTTGAGGAAAACACAGGATCTTGGAGCAAGGAGTTACACCTACCATCATTGAAAAGGTACTGATGAAACAAATGCATATTGGAATTCCCTGGCAGCCATTTGATAACCTCTAACTTCATGCTCTGTCAGTGCACATAATTCCCTGCAACCAGTATGCCTGGGTAGCTCTAAATAAATAGCACCTCAAAATGGCAGTTAATCTCAGTGCATACATAACAGGCTTATATATTTCCTACACGTACGTTGGAGAATGTTGGCCACCGCACATTCCATGAATGCAAAAAACGGACACTCTGCAACTGTGACTTTGCCTTTTCATTGCGCCTCTGTCGGGAGTGCTCTCTTTTTTACTGGGTGATATATAGTGGAGGCCGCAACTGAGGCTTGTAACTGCCTTGGCAAGCAGTTGGCTGCTTATTGCAATGCCACGCTCCACCTCATAAGTTTCACTTTCATTAAAGATTAATTGACCATTGTGTGACCGCAATTTCGCAAAATAATCATTACTTAATCCACTAGTGCAATAAAGTGCATTACTTGAATGGCGCATTAAATTACCATTGGAAGTTATTGTTGCAGCCATGATACGAAAGCAAAGACCTCTGAACTGGAAGATTGCCTCTTTCTCTGCACTTCTGCCCAGTCCGCCCTGCTGATCCCTAGATACTTAGAAAATGGAAGGGGCACGTAGCCTTAAGATTTGCTGTGTTGGCCCATTTCACAAGAGAGGTGTTCTACCACCACTATAACATAAAGGTGCAGCTATTATCCACTTTTCATTTTTACTCTACATAAAGCAGTGTGTGTGTTTGGGCCTGACAGGGATCACATATTTCACTGGAGCTACTCTTAGCTCTCAGATTATGCTGGAATTTCTTAAAGTTCTGAATGAGGTGTACTTAGCATTCAAACGGATAATGTGTGTCTGTGCTGAGCAGATTATCGTAGATTACCATAAATGTTCTGGAAGGCAGTGTGGCCTGGCCTGGGTTTTTTGACGATTTTGTTTTAAGTATTTGTCCGTGAGAATAATTGCTGAGGACAATTTGATCAATATTCCCATCTAAAATATGTCCAAAGTGCACAATAAATGTTTTTGCAGAGTTCTTTAATTGGACATTTATATTTAAGCATGCATATAATTAAAACGGCAAAACAGAAGTATCAAATCCCATTTTCTGGACATATTAACATACAAGTGCTTGCATATGCATATGTGGTACAAGCTGTATCTGTGTGGAACAGGAAAACTTGAAGAACACAATGCTTTTCCCCACAATACCTCTATATGACGTTGGCTTTGAAGTAACTCACTTATTCACATTGTTAACAGAAAAAGCACCAAGGATGGAGGTTCAGTAATCACATTAAAAGCATGAATTACAAAGAAAAAGGGCCTTGGCATTCAATGCTTGCTGCTACAGCCTCTTCAAAATAGGGACTTGCTGAAATTGCACATTGAAGCGGTTGCTGGTTTAAGGAGGGCAGGAAGTCTGGAGAGGTAGATGAGCTCTTCACAGTGCCCAGTTATTGCTAGTTGCTGCTGCACACAAGACACGGGGACACAACTTTTTTTTGTGTGTGAATAATGGCCTTGTGATATTGCAATTTAAATGTAATCATGTAAATTTAGTTTTGAAGGAATGAAAATACTCAAACATTTTCTGTTTTTGTTGGTTGCTCTTGGCTGGTAGTGCACTACAGTTCAAGCTGTTCCGCACGTACTACCGTGTGTCCCCGCGCAGCAGTATCAGTAGAGCCTCGGCTGGTGAGATATACTTGTGTCACACTATTAAATGCACACGCACGCGCACACGGAAACCGGTACACGTATAAGCACAAAACACACTCCTGCACAACTCGCATGTTTTACATGAACCCCGGAGAAGGGAAGCGTATGAGAAGCTCTGACATCCCATTTCTGCTACAAAAGACACAACTGTCCTCAAAGTGTCAAGACGTGGTGTCTAAACGTCTTGGATCAAAAGCCCAGATTCAACACAGAAATTACTTCAAGCATCTCTAAATACAGAAATGTTAATCTAGTTGTATTTGGAGCGATATATTTGCCATACACTTTGTAGGAACTGTTGGATGGTAACCCAATATTGAGAGCTTTTGTAGTTTATCTATCATGTTAGTTATTAGAGCTATATAACTGAACGTGTGAATCAAAAGTAAGCAGGCATTCAATGTAAAACAGGTAATTAAAGACGTAAGAAGTATTATATAGACATGAGATTTGTTACCAGAAGTATTATGCAGTTTGCTACTGCAGAATGCGGGATCATCCGTGGACCAACACAGGGTTACCTACGATCGACGTAATGTGCTACACAACATGTTTGGAAACACGGTTCCACACTGCGAGGGCCCTCTTCTTAAAAGAAAAAGAAGAATAAAGTAAAGAAACCACCAATCAATTGATGAAACAGAGTCTGTCAGAGAGAAGAAAAAAAAAACTGAGTGGAAAAGAGAAAAATGCTGAAATGGCAATCTCACGCCGGCAAGACTGAGCGGAAGAGGAGATTTATGGTATGCTGGCTAAAGTTGAAACTCACTCCTGATTGACCACTTCCAATTGAAAGCTGACCTCCAGGTCAACATGGGAAGATTTCATCGGATACTGTTTTTTTTTTTGTTGTTTTTTCTGGAATGTTAGAGGGAAGTGGAAAAACATGTCCAGCTATCCATCTTGATGGATATGATCAGTTCTCCGGGGGGAAAATGACACATGCTTTCATCAAGGAGATGGCTGCCTTTGTTTCATTGGCCTGTCCACGAGGTGGGTCACTACCTCAGACCAGTACTGTGACATGAGGTGAAGCACGAGTTAACCCTGATTTCTATGTCCAAACAACTCGGTGGGGGTTATCGCCATGGAAGGAAGATTCAGAGAGAAAAAGATCGAGGATCAGATTGGGTTTTGTGTCCTGGTTTAGACAAAGATGGAGAGGATGGAAGAGAGAAACTGAGCAAATGATGAAAAGAACGAAGACTTTTCTTTGGTAAATGATTCTCTAATAACCAAGGACGTTGTGTTTACTAATATACTTTAGTATCTGAATCGTTAAATATTTTTCTAACAAGTCTGTCGTCACAAACAACTTAATTGATCGGCATTTTTGTTTGTCTGTCTTCCCAGCAATGTTTGCAGCGCTTTCACTTGAAAGGAGGGACAAGCATCGACCAACAGAGCAATGAGTATCTAATTCATCACTCTCTGCACGACTCGCCTACAGGGTCAGTTTAATTTATTTTCACTTCACCGCTTTGAAAACTGTTGGCTCAGGCTATCCTAACGTATTCATTCATTGCGAGATAGGCTCGTGGCTCCTCAACGATTGGCTGTTGAGGTAAATTGAAGAAAAATAAAAGAGAGACAGCATGTACTGGTGATTGAAAGAAGCAAATGACTGCTTTTGTTTTGGGTGCTAATTTAATGGCAGCCATGTTGGAGTTGATTGGGTCCTTAGGTAATGGCTGGGGGAGGTTCCAGGGCTTTTGTTTTGCCTGGTCAATATATGTTAACGTTTTTTTTTTTTATCCACAGTGTGGGTTTTCTTTATTCATCTTGCCTTTCCGATTTCACAGATGCAATTCCAGTTTTCTGCCCAATGCACTAAAAATCAGCTGCTATTTTGGTATTCAAATGAGATAATCAATGGTAAATACCAACAGATAGAATAAATTAGGGTATGTTGAGAAAATAATAAGGCAACTACTTTCTCCCTACCACGTAAACATACTGTATAATACAAGTCCACATAACAATGACCATCCACATAATTTGTCGACGACATGCTAATATCGTCTTTAATTTTATTCTCACAACTCATCATGTGACTTGCAGGTCTGAGTGGAGAAAGAAAGCGATTATCCCGCTAAAACCAATGGGGACACCAGTGAATTCAAATCCCAGTTGTATTACAAAGTGGGATTTTTTCATCGCGATAGGATAGAAGAAAAAAGGGCTCTTAAAAATTTCTTAACTTTATTATTCTGATAAATCACATTCACGGCTTTGCTTTCTAGGTACACGATGGCTTCGACCCTGCCGATGATTTCTAATGAAGTGAAACAGGTTCATTACATCATGTTTAGCAACATACATTTGACGGAGAAAGACAGTTTCCTCTTGCATGCTCACAAATAGTCTAATAAAATACTCTATCATGACATGAAATGTAATACTGAAAAAATTCAGTTATTTTTGGGAGTCTCTCCAGGAAAAACTTGGCCACATCTGAACTCGGACTGTTCTAAAACAAATTCCACTAAAGAAATTTGCTCGAAAAGCAGTAGAAGTGTTTGGTTACCGGCTTTTATTTAATTTTCTTTTAAACGTTTCCTAAAAAAAGTTTTGCAGTTGTGCCTGAAGTTAGATAAAGTCCTGGAGGTTTGGAGCCAAATAAATACAAATGGCAATGAAAACGACATGACGAAAGGTTTAATTAGAAGAACGAAATGGAGCGGGTTTTCTATTACTGCATCCTGGCTGTAACTCACATGGCTCTGCATACTAATATGAAACCCCTTGTTTATTTCAAAACTGGTAGAACTAGCTAGAATAAGGTTTTTGGGAGTTTATCCATTTCCCCAAAAAATGAAGAAAAAAAGATAAAGCAACGTGATGGACATGGAAGAAAAAAAAGAATGATTTTTGAAAGAATAACTGGAGAATAAGCTGAGAAGATGTGGACATGGCTCATCAGAAATGGCTTCACCCGGGTAGGGGATCACCCACACACCATTCTGAAATTTCAACAGAGGGAAAAGGAGACGTGCCTAACGTCTGCAATTACACCCTCGATAAGTAGATTTCAAAAGGTGTAATCCCAATCTCTCTGTCCTCTCATTGGCAGTGATTTAGACGATCTGAAAAGGACATCCTTTCCCGCGTACAGTGCAGAAAAGCCGCATTGATGCAGAGGTCACATGAACTCACCATAAAAACATGAAAAATGGATAATTAGTAATCAATAAGAATAGTAATTAATTCATAATTAGTTTTTTGTGATGTCTTTTCCCAAAATTAATTTATAAGCACCAAAGTGTCTTAGACACAGTGACTTAGTGTCAAGTATCATCAGTCAGATGACACTTCACTCTTGTTTATTATTACTCACAGCCAAGTGTGTTGGAACTACATTGGTTGATCGCTAATTTTTGTTGTTGTTTGTTTTGTTGTTTTGTTAGTGAATACTTTTGTTAGGATTAACTTGATTAAGTGGCCAGAGGCCTTCTCCAGTTTGAGTGCTTACTGCAGAAGCAACTGGCTAAAAGTTGGAGTTCTTATGATGTGTTATTTTCCCTGTGCTGATAAAAGAGGAAAGTCGGAATTCAAATCTTTTTGATCAGGTTTATAAGAAGAAGCATTTTCTACTTTTTGCAACATAAGGTTTGGTTAAATACACTTGAGCAAAGACGACAGAGATACATTTTCATAGCTCAGTGAATTCTGGTTATTCCAGGCTCCCTGAATCAGCATTTTTCATTCTCAGAAAAAAAAAAACTAGAAATCTTCTGGGTGACATATTATCTGTCCTGTTGAAACCGCGTGATTCCAACACGTCAACATTTCATGACCGAAAGAAAAAGCATTTACATATCCACAATGTAAATAAATAAAGATTAATAAGTAAACATAATGAAAAAGCCGAAGACGAAAGACATTCAAATAAGGCAGTGATCCAAAATAAAACAAATACATACATGAATGCGTCGCCATTAAAATAGTATACATGAATCTAAATTTCAAAGGCAGGCATGGCTCGTATTTTCCACATTGTGATTTTATTATCTCATTCCTAAGACATGTGGACATATGGATGTTGGAAGCCTGAATAAGCTTCCTCAGGACTCTCTCTGCTGGCATGCTGAGTGCACACATTGTGTGCACCCTTTCTGTTTCTGTACATCTGTCAGAAATGTTAGTGTAAGAATTAAAAGGGGTAAGTTCCTCTCCTCCTTCCGTAGATGTCCACCTGTGAACCATTACCTCACAAGAATAGGTGTGCGCTTAAACAAACAGATGGTTGAGCACTGTGGAGTCACGCCACACAAGTTCCATTTGGTTTATTTGAAGACGTTAAAAGAAAAAAACTACAGAAGTCACATTTCCTAGACGCATCTGCATTCGGCTGAGTGATTTCTTTCCAGGGTAAAATTATATTTGAACTGAATGGTGCATGTTGTGCATATTTTGCCACTGCCCGTGGTCTTTGATCTTCTACACTGGCCAGCTTTGGCTCTTCCTCGCAGTCTAAATGCCAAAAGTTAGCATTTAAGCTAATTGTCTGGTAAAAGGTCAATAGGCATTTCAAAATGAGACACATGGTGGGTGTTTATTAAATGTGATGGAAGCTGCTGGTGTTTAAAAGAGCAGTCCCGGGCCCAGCCAATGTCTTGCTCCTTAAGGGATAGTTAGTGAAGTCCATTTATGGCGTGTTGTCACAGACGTGGACAATGCTGTCTGAGCTATTCTTTTTCTCTTGGCAGTGACTGTAAAGACCACGTCAAGGGAGACGGTAAATCTGTCAGGGAATACAACGGTTTTGTATCAAGAAAAAGGCAATGAAGGTCCACAAGTTGTTCCAAATGGCTCAACTATTAATTTGATGCATTATTCTAAGGGCACCCAGATGAAAGGCAAAAAAAATGCATGCTTTTGACAATTATCACCATAAGTCTAAATACCCTAGTTTCTAGCACATGCAGCTAATAAGAAATAGCACGTTTATAATGTGTACAGATGGAGTGAAGATGTCTCTGCTCAGAGCATCTGCCACACCACTCTACACCGTACATGCGGTCAAGCTACAAAAAAAACAGTTTACGTACATTTAAAGTAGCTTACAATGATGGCGTGAGAAAATTATTAAAGAGACCCTAAGGGAGTGATGCTCGTGAAATGTTGCAGGAGTCAACACACAACTGTCTTAACAAATCTCATGTCTATATTTATTTTCCGGCTTAGTGACTCTAACAATGAAATCTTTTTTTTTTATTTTTTTAAACACATTAGGCTCCATGTTGCACGCTAGCAGTCCCAGCTGTGGAGCATGTGGTCCAGCTGTCTCTTTATTTTTATTTATACATACGTATATGTATTTCTTTGATATTTCACTCCTTTTAAAATGATTTGTTAAACAATACGTCCACAACACCAATGTTTTATAACTGAGCGCTTAGAAAAGCCTGATATTAAAAGTCCTAATGTTGTTGGATGCCCACAGTACTGATAGACATGATAAAGTAGAGACCAGCTCAGTGTGTCACTGCCATCTGCTTGTGTTTGTTATAAAACCCAGATGACCAGAATAATATGTGATATTGCAATCTCCAGTAGACGGAAAAATAAGATTATTTTGAAGCTGACTGAGTTGAATAGGAGCAATAACAAACCCCACGACATGTGACTCAACGCAGACGTTTAACCTTTACAAATTCTTTATACATGCACTTGATACGAGGGGAATATTTTGTTCACTGGGGGGGATGAAATAAGACTAATGTTACACTTGAACTCGTTCGTGTCAGATTAAAAACTATGGGGTGAACGACACGATTGGATCTCATTCTAAATGTATTTGACAGCACACGATTAAACTGAAACATCTCCGTTAACTGTGCGCCTCTCAATAAGCTGTGTGAAGAGCACTGTGATTGTTAAAGAAGTTACACCATCAGTTGTCTTTCTAATTAAAGGCAAAAAAACACTAATTGCTCTAAAGAGAACGTTCTCGTGAACTCTCAACAGCGACCGTCACACTTTGCCCACACACAAAATACAAAAACACACAGTAATATATATTTTCCTAAAGAAAAACTCTAAGCCGGAAACCAATCGGAGGGAGAAAGGATCTTTTCCCGGGCTGTCATTTATCAATTGGGTGTCAAAACAGTCTTCAAAGCACCGTGTGTGACAATAAAGCTTTTCCCAAAACCTATAGAGTCCTTTTGAGTAAGTGGCAGCGGAATGACTTAAAAGTGTTTCTTTGACAAACCACTTAGTTCTGTGATTTTTGGAGGACGAGTAATGATCCCTTCGGAGAGAGGAAACGGCGGCAGAGGGATGATAAAATAAGCGTCTGTGATTCTCAGACTGTTTTTAATAACCTGCGTAAACTCTAATAAATCAAAGAAACAATCACGCTATTCAAAAACACTTGACCTCAGTTATACAGGCTTTCATCATTCCTTTTCCCCAAGGTGACTGTCAGTGCGGGTATTTTGGTCTTTTATGCTAATTATTAGTTATATCAAGGTTTAAGACACAACTATTTTTACTCAAAAAGTCCACTGACGTTTTTGGCGATTGAATCGCTTCATTTTATGAATTGAAAACATTCTTGAGATACATTCCGATGAACTGAAAATATCAGAGTTTCACCTTCACGAAAGAGTGCTGGTTCCCGAGCTCATGTCTCAATGCTTTGCACAGTTCATGCAGTTGTTTTGTATTTAGGATGGACTTTGAACACTGCTTTAAGAGAGATGCAGCAAATATCTATAACCTTAGATAGTCGTATTGCAGTAGAGAGGATCGAAGAACAAATCTAATCCAGAACCAATAAAAAAAAAGATGCATTAACATCCGTTGTGTTGAAGGCCAGAGTATTTTATATGAGACCATAGATGTCCCTGAGCTTTACAGGATAAAATGAAGTTGACCGTGACACCCTTTACGTCCAGCATCACTGGGCAGCACGTGGAGGACATTCATATGCTGGGATTGTTTACCTTGCAGATGAATCTTGCTCTCAGGGCTCTGGAGAAGGATTGAGCTGACGGAGTCCAGATTGTCGTAGCTGCTGCATCCCAGCGGGCCCGTCCGAGTCTCCGTCACCTGCAACAGAATGGAGACTAAAATGACGCGACGACCATTTGGAGCTGACGATGGCTCTCGCTCTTTGAGAGTCAGACCTCTGCATTGCAGGTTATAGTGCTTAGAAGTGGACGCGTTTTCCTCTCTCAGTCCTCTCGCTAGTATGTGCTACACGTTAAGACAACATATCCAAGATCCCCCCCCCCCTCTTCCTCCACCCAATCTGAGTCATTAACAATGTCAGGCAGTAGTAGGATGTTAAGATCTGCTTGTCACTGCTGCCGGTGGATGATTCCACATGTGTTAATTGCACCGAGTTCACACAATATTGCTGCAGCCCACTGACAACGAAATATTGCGCAGTGACAGAATGTCCTGCTACAGGCTTTCACACATGTAACAGCCTTCCTAATAACAGCAGTCTTTCCCACTGTTACACAACTCATACTTAAAAGGTGCAGTGTGTAGCATTAAATAGAAGAACCTTCCCGAGTAGTGTTCATGTATTTGCGCCAGCCAAATGAGTTTATTAGTTTAACTACATGATCGTCGCACGGACAAAGTTGTATAAGTAATTCTTAGGGACGCTTTAAAAAAAAACTTTTTATTTGTTAAAGAGGAATATCCTATTTCTCCTTCCATGTCCTTGTTCTGTTCCAAACAACATCCCTGAGACTATAGCAGTGGTTGTTTTTCCCCATCTGGAGACCTCTGTGGGGAAAAAAAAACAATTATGCTATTCAGTTATGAAGAGGCTGCCTTAAAACATACAGCCCCCGCATTTGAGACTTTGAAGAGATTGCGGTTGAAAAGAAACAAAATAAATGCCTCTTCCTTTCAGTGGGATCTTCATGGTAGCTCCTAATTGTACTTTTACAAGGTTCCAAAAGGCCTAAAAAGATCAGCAAATGAGATGAAGCAAGATACTTGATGAAATTTTACAAAACACCTCAAGTGTTGTTGCTTTTTTCTTTTCCTTTTAGGTCTTTGTTGAGCACAAAAATGAAAAGTGAAATGCCAATGTTAAGTAGTAGATCTGCAATTTGAACAGGCCAGAAGACATTAATGATTCAGCACAGAAATGAATGTTGTGTCTATAATAGTAAGAAGAAGATTTTTGACTAGTGGCGCATGAGCTAACGAGTGTGTGATCAGCATGAGTCTGCTGCAAATGCTGAAAGTCTCAGCAGAGAGAAATGTAGAATTAGATATACATCAAATCATTAGACGGCTTGCATGCAGTTGGAGGGCGTTAACAGGGGCCGCCGACGATGATTTTACTTGATTACTTATTTCCTTAATGTGGGCCATTAAGCTCTCAGTACATCAGATACTTGTACTTAAGGACTAAATTGGGTTCTTGAGTAAAGGATTCAGGTGACAAAAACATCACTTGGTCAGGTAAACAAAAATGTCCGAGTTGAGTAAGATGTTCGCCTCCGGTGGCCTCAGCAACGTGTGCATCCTGCACAAGTGTGTACGTGTGTGTGCATGTTTGTGTTAGTGTGAATGACGACGTGAAACCATTTTTCCTGTCTTTAATGTTGTTACCGTACCAGATGGTGGGTTGACAAGCAGGAAATTAGACAGATGTATATCTTACCCTTGGCATCGGGGCTGTTGGGGGGGGGGGATATCAAATCATGGGGACGTTACAATCTTAGTTTCAAGAATAAATTCAGGTGATTTTCCTCACACTTTTCCTCAGTCTGTAACATGACTGCTGTATGTACTGTGTGATATCATTTCCATTTCAGTGGTAGTATCAGTATATGACAGCGGCGCTGTTGCATTGGAGTGGCATTTAATGAAAGTAATACATTCAATACGGAGTGAAGATCACATCTGTCATTAGTATAAAAAAAATACTAGGTACCAGTGTTAATTTCATCGCCGAAAATTATGACGGAAATTTTTCGTTAACGAACCTTTTTTACATGACTAAAACGAGACTGAGACTAATAAAAATTAAATCTATTCTAACTTTCGTTAACGAGACGAACATGTTGGTGGTTGACGAAGTCACAATACTTTTCCCCCCTAAATTGCAGTTTTAGACAAGTTGTAGATTAAATGTGACTAAAACTAATTACATTTTGGTCTAGTTTTCGTCGACTAAAACTAGACAAAACTAAGAAGGATTAAAATGACTAAATGTGACTAAAACTAATATGCATTTTTCGTCTAAAGACTAAGACTAAATCAAAAATAGCTGCCAAAATTAACACTGCTAGGTACTAAAGTACCACAATTCTTTAAAGTTAAGCCATTTTGGTTTCAATAAAATACCTTATAAGCACAAACAGGTATATGAAAAAGATCTTTTTTGACATTAATGATTATTACACTGTATTTTTCACTGGATACACTCTCCATGTTGCCTACTATGTGGATTTCCAGCCAAGCAATGGGCTTTGCAAGGCACTGCACGGCCTTGCATAAAGTGCAGATTGATTACAGCGCTAGACTTGCCAATCACACTCAACCATCTTGATGGCTGCTGACGGGGCCCTTTTCCCTTCCGTTTTTGTTTGTGCTTATCTTCAAATGAATTACTTTCCTTCCAAAGATTGTGTTGCATGATCCATGGGGACGGAGACAAGTGACTATCTGTCCTCTGACACCGTCGGACATTTTCCCAGGTGGCAAAGCAGGCGTCCTCACGACCTGCAACATCGGTTGCGCACAAATCACGCACTGAAACGAATGTGCATGAAAACGAGTGCAGCTTACCACAGCCAGTTTACCATACGGTCATTTTCTTTCTCCAAGAATTTTTATTCCAAGTCGGGAGCAGTCGTCCCCGGCTTTGTGGATTAGAGATTGACCCTTGTAATCTGAATGACTTTAGGAGGGCAGTATGCAGCGCTTGTTCGGTTCTTTCTTTTCCTTCATTCCAGCACGCGCCATAAGAGTGCCGCGCACCAGATTATGAAAATGGAGTATAACGCAATAAAAATACAAGGAGCAATCAAAGGGACTGAAGTGGGCCGAGGGGGATTTAGAGGATTTGGATTATTAAACAGAACATAACAGTGGACTCCCAGTGGGGCCAAAACTGTATCACAGCCCTCAGTCAGAAACCACGGTTCTGGAACATCCGCTCTAATTGTCATCTGTCATCAAGAAAATCATCTAAGCAAGTAAATGAGAGAGGATGCACATGGGATCATGCATTTATTCTGTTTCTATAAAATGTACGTTTAGTTTTCCCCAAGCGCCAAATGTTGTAAATATAAGTTTGTCCTTTTTTTGGGATAATTTCTTTGTTTTTCAAAGAGCAAAATTCCCCCCTGGTGAAGTGCAGTGCAGCTGCAGTGTATCAGTGGTGTGTAGGTGGGCTATGTGGGTTTTGGACATATGTTTGTTTGTGTTCAGACACGCAATTATATCACTTCTTTCTTGTCACACTAAAATGAACGATACATATATGAGCTTGTCTCTCACTGTTACATACATAATCTGCTGTAGGTATTAAGACCTCAAGCATATTATACACTTTCCTCAAGCAAGGCTCTCATTATACATATCCTATAATTAGAGTAAAGATGTTTATTACTTCAATGGATCTGAAGCGGCTCGGTTGATCTAGACTCATTAGGAATCCTTGGCAAGCGCCGCATTCACTGCAGAGTATACTGCGTTTATCTAACAATTGATGCCAAGCCAGTCCATGCGTTTCAGCACACAGGTTCCATTCACTTCTATGGTTGACCTTTAGGATGCACCTGCCTGTGCCAAACAGGCAATTAAAAATCTCATTAGTATCCTGGATTTTTGACAATTTATAGCTCCTCAAATGGAGAGTTTGGAATTGTCAGCAGCCAACATAGGAGGCCGAGGTCAACTTAAGACAGAGAAATCCCAGGCTGTTGTTACACATGTGACATGCAAATATTTCAACAGAATTTAAAGAATGGACTCAAACCATCTTGGCGCACTGGGAATCATCAGGGATATCTGTAATCCTTTCAAAACACAACACATAACACAAATGCCTAAATGCCTAATTAAAATGAATTAATCAAAATATAATTTACTCAACTTCCAAATTACTGCATTTCATGGTGTTCTTATGCACATTTGCATATCTGTAACCGCATGTATCGATAGAACATTCTGTAATATATACCAATTTAAAATTATACTATACTAGACTATAATACTATATTTTAAAATCAAAAGGCTCTCAATTTATACAAACCAAAGTATTAGCTTTATATTAGCACTGCATTCCTGTGAGAATGGAGAATGGTATGCATTAGAAATCCCACTTTGAATCAATTGTCTCAGTTGTGCAATAAAATCCCTTTTCACCAAGTTCATTAAAAAAAAAACACAGCATATTGAGCCCTCGTTATTTCTCTAATTCCGGCAACTTGTGATAGCAGTGTTTCCTCACTCCTGATTTTAAACCATACCGAGAGGAGTATTCGGTATTTCTCAGCAAGCAAACCTCACATTACACCGTGTCCCAAAGTTGCGTTTCAACTTGAAAGACCGAAAAGAATAAAAAGGTGGTTGGAAGCATGTGACATAAGGAAAACAATGAATGAAGGCAATAAAACGTATGAGTGGGACGGGGAAAAATACCGTAAGGATGAACTGTCTTCATTACACGTTGCCTCTGCTGAGCCCTCTTGATACGCCCATCACCTGCCATTCTCTTAATGACTTGCTATTTCTGGATACGTAGAAATGAAGAGAGGTACTCCTTAGTAATTCTCAAAGCCTGATAGTGGGACATCTCTGAGGACGTTTTTTTCGGCCTTGTTCATATCCTATATATGGCTACAGTGTTACTGTAAGTCACAGTAGAACAAAATCAAGGCAACCCTACTCAAGGAACATATTCAACAGCTCATTGCTGTGATATTTCTGTGGCCCTCCTTGTAAATCAGCGTTATTTAGATGTGTGAACGTGTCTGCGAAAGCCACGTCCTGTGTAACTTTGTTATGAATGATAATAAAAGAAAGTGTAACTTTTGGGGCTAATAACTCAAATGCAAAACAGAAGAAAAGCTGCATTTTACTTGCTTGTGGCAAATGGTTACATGAACCAAACCTGAATATGTACAGCACTGTAGCGTCATCAGAAAAAACGCATAGGCCTATTGATCGCTGGTGTAAATCAAGAGTGATGTATGGAAAGGTGACCTTGCTGGGGGATGCAGTAAGCACTCTCTCCAGGTAGGAACGCACACTTCATGTTTGACTGGATATACAGTCCACACACGCCGCACGCACACTTATGTGCGGTCGCGATTGCATGCAAGCCTGTATACACAAGTTCTAATCATACTCCATCTCGCATATTTCCACCATTTGTTTTCTTTTCCATTATAACACCCTGTTGGGTATCTTATTTTTTATTCCTAAATGAACATCCCTCCCAACAGGAGTCCTCGCTTGCAGCAATAGCGTTCAGCCACACAAAGTGAAACGACCGCATGCCATTTATTTTTATCAGCAAGGTATGATATTGTTCTCAGCGGGAGGGGGGGGGGGCTCTCTTTGTTTTGACTATATTCTTTCTTTTTAGGTTCCAGAACCCCTACTGACGAAAAGCGGAGGAAAATGTTTGTACATTAAGGCGGATAGAAAAATTGGTGGACTTAGTGGGAGTCATCCAATCTGCTCAACCAAGTTTGTTAAGGTGTAGCTGCAACAAAATTTACAAAAATGTTTTTCAATCCTCAAGGGGAACAGAAGGCATTTGTTTCAGCCAATGTTTTCCTGGACAGGTGGGTCTCAGGTAAATAACAAGGCTGAGACTGTGCTAAAGACGCTCGCAGCTCTGTGGGGATATGTCTTGCTTTTGATTAATGTCCACATGTAGCTAAGTACTCTTAAGTAGTGCAAAGGCTCAGCGACACAGAACAGAGTATCAAGGATGAAAGGTTTGATAAATTCAGAGGGCCACTATGCACGTACTCTATCAGCCCACACATTTGATGGCAAGCAATTGGACACAGGCTGCACAAAGGAAAACGTAGAGAATCACGTTATTTGCTGTTCAAAGCATATCTCATGTTTCAAATTTTGGATATTACTGATAACCATTAGCGATACCATGACTCAAATCAGTCCTCCTTTAGGGCCCAATTTTACATGTAGCACTCTATAAATGTGTCTTCAGTAGTTCTACCATTTGCAACTTGCACAGCATGGGAGACCTGTAGGAGTCCAATAACAATCAAACAGTTGTTTGTATTTCTCACTGATGAAAAGACGACGGAGTTCGTGATGAGAACACTTGGCATTGCAGCCAGCACAGATGTCTGATGTCATCAAAGACTGATTGTTATATGTCCTGCTGGCTGCCCTGGTGTTCACATACTGCTCAGCAGCTTCATTAGTAGGCTGATAACGACACAGTGAATCAAAAATTGTTCAAAAACATTTTACAAAGTAAAAAAGGTTTTGATATACTGCAGGTACACAATTGATTTCCATTGAGAGGAAATGTGTATGATCTGACAAGAACGTCTAAACAAAGCGTTTCACTTCTACTTCTACAGACAATCCAAACGTACTTAATTCAAACAAACGGGTGAAGCTCTGAGAGCAGGTCCAAACAACGATAATAATTTGTGTTTTAGCAGAGCAGTATCGACCCGTGATTCGTATCTTATGTTTTTCCAGTCGCAGGTCTCTGATAATGTCCCACTATAAACAACTGATTGTGTGTTTGTGATGCCATCCGACCCTCTAAAAATAAATATTGGGCAAAGGTAAAATAGAATGAAAAAACTGATGAGTTCTAGTGTGATCTTGTATGATATATAATTTTGGTAAAAAGCTTCAATCAATCCAGTTGTTATAAGGATATGTTTTCACGGCAACATAAAAAGATGCTAATTATAAATTATGAGCTGTTTGCAAGAAGCTCCATGCGGTTTATAACACATCATTAAAACAACTAATAGCCAGATTTGCTCTGATCAATTAAATACAATATTTAATTTCTTTATCATTTGAATTGTTTGTTTTTATGATGAAAATAACTCCATAATTGATTAGAAATGACCATAAAAGGATAACATTTAGAACATTTGGTGGTTTACACTGACTTCAGAGCAATTTAACACATTATTGGGGCAGTGACAAAAAAAGAAAAGCAAACAATTATCTTGAGCCTTGCAGACCAGATGCTACACTCGACCAACAAAGGGAGCTATCTGCCCATATGGATCATCAATGATCAGCAATTAGTATAGGCGGCAAAATATCAAAGCTAACACCAAAATAACTCCCAATCTTCATGTGTGGCGACAGCTTATTGTGGAGTCATTTCTGCATTTACTGTTCAACTAAGAGGGGCCTCTGGAGTCAGCTCACGACCTAATTGTTCAGAACTGAAAAAACTCCAAAATGCAGCTTTGGTAGAATAAGGGACCTTCAGTTAGCAGAGCTTTAGCAAACTCAAATTGAGCCTAATCAATTCCTTGCGCCGCAGATCCGCTCCAACGCCTCACAACTTTCAGATTGCAGTCTGTCCGTTTCCCGGAGCCCCCCCCCCAACGCGTGGCCGCAAGTAAGAAACAAGTTTTACTGTTTCTGCCACTTTCTGTATTTAACACAATAAACCAACTGTACAAGTGTCCTTTCAGCGCTATTGATAAACCTTTGAAGCAGTTCTACTTCTTAGTCCCCCCCCCCCCCCCCCGAAAGGGGAAAGAATAGATGCTAAAGTGACTCAATGCCACGTCTTGAGGTGCAAGCAAGTGGCTTTACGGGGCAGGACAGGAAGGCTGTTGCATTTTTATTTAAGAGGATATTTCTGCGACACGAGCAAGGACGCAGTAACAACCATCACAACTCAAACATTGCCCCATCCGAACGAGAAAAAAATCAGTTAGTTTGCATACAAAACTGAATCAAATAACACTGATCACTTGCAGTATGACACTATGAATGTTGCTGCATAATAGCCAACGAGTCACATAATCATTATAAGCTCATCAATTGAAATCACACAAGCGCAAAGCCCTCTCAGTTCATGTTTATTTACAGTTTAAAGCGAGTCCATTAAGACATCAGTAAATAACGTAGCAACTCTTGCCGAGGAAGCTTTAGACATCAACTTGTCTGTTATCTTTTTATTTAGAAACAGGGAAACAGGCAAATCTCAACACTGACATATTTGTACTTTCTGACATTTCTTCTTTTTTTTAGGTCAGATCTTACAAATTTGGGAAAACTTAATATCCTATTCATTTTTTGGTTTCATGATGTGTCCCCGCGACAGTTTATTGCATGTTCTGTTATCCGTCTACCTTGTTTCGATTCACTCAATCCCACCTTGTATTAAGCGATAACGGCAGCGTTCTGTCACAGACAAAGCAGAAGTCACACGGACTCAGACAGCAGTCCGCTTACTAAGAATCACATCAGCTTCCCTCTCATCGCCACATCTCTCTGCCAAACACAGGCAACTTTTCTTGCACTTGCTCTTGTTGAGCGAGAAACTAAATTCAGCAGGAAAAAGTGCTAACTACCGCTAGCTTCCGTTAGTGTTAACGTACCTGCAAATGACACTTTGACTTCAACAACATTATGTGATGGTTTTATATCGGTCGTACAGTGTGATAATTTGACAGATCTTACTGGTAAATCAAGGGTATCAATCATCGGAAACAATTTTGCAATATCAGGCAAATAAACGTGGTAAAAGAGGTAAGTTATTATTGGCAAATGGTTATAGGGAGGTGTTTTTACTCTTTAAAGGGTTTTGTACTGTATCTGTTAGCTGGTGACCGTTGCCTGGGTAACGGGTTTCATCAGCGAAGAATTCAGACCTTTTGTGTTCATACACAACACATGAAAAGCATTATGTGTAAAAATCTATGGGCAGCTACTGGTTTTGCAAATGTATTTAAAAATGAAATTTATTTTCAAAACGTTGGTATTTCTTTTTATTGATCATGATTTAGGTTTTCATTTAGAGCTGTGAAGGTGGTTTCTACATCGTGCTGTTTTTTGTTGTGTGTTGGGAGACACTAAAAGTATACATCTTGATGGATAAGAAATTGCATTTTTTCTATAGTTCAAAAGTGAATTGTGGGGCTTCTAATAATGTAATATTAATGGTAAAATTATTATTAATCATAGTAATCATAATATATGAGCCGGGTTTAGGAAAGTACTCCCTGATGTTTGCCTCTGGCTGATAGTTTTCATGTTGGAAATCTATCTTTGATGAAGAAAGCATACATATTTCAATGTTAAGTGAAAATATTGAATAATAAGCTATTTTATTCATTGTATAGGTAGGTTTGCATTATGTCATCTGCATACATTTGCGTACTAATTTCTTGGCACAATAATGAATAAAAAGTCTTGTTGGTCACTGACCCTAAAGGCATCAAGTAAAAGAATACTGGAATGTTTAGAATTGTGTTGTCTTTATTATTATAATCATTGTTAGTATATTTTCAATTATTTTCATTATTAATGATATAATCAGTATTACTTACTACATTAAACTTACTGAATGTAATACTCCTTAACTGAAACATGTTCATTCTTCACAATAACATAAAGCTATTTCAGTATTTCAATGAACATTGTTACTTAAGTGTGTTAAATATATTCCTGCCAAATGCTACACATCAAATAAATGAGCCGAGCTGTTGAGAAGCTGGTAAAAGTGCATATCATGAAGCAAAAAATATTCTGTGAACAAAGTGGCTTTTAACATCTACATTTATAAAACATTTATGCCGTGTGACATGTGTTTTTCATCCGGATTGTAAGTTTGCACTCCAAATCAGGTCTCCCAGCCAGGCTGAATCAATATTGGAGGAGCAAAGCCCTTGTTCCCCGTGTTTATAGATCCATGCCTTCTGCTGGACTTTACTCCACTCCACATTCTGATCACTGTCAGTTTGCTGGAGACGAGGCTGGAGAACTGCGATATATGTTGCCTGTATTTATAGTTGACAGATATGGGAATGCATGTTCCCATTTGGTATTCTATCAACTTTCTGAATATATATATTGATAAAACAGTATCTAGTTCATATAATACAAGGATATTTATTTCTTCACAATAATGTCACAATCGTATATGTGCATCAAAATCAGCTAATAGAAATGTCCTGTGTGCACGTGAAAATTGTCACGTTTGGCTCTTGAGTTTCAGGCCACGCAGAAAATAGGGTTTTCTTTAGAGAGAAGGTGCCCTAGACTCTAATCCCAGCGTATTACAAAAGTGCCTGCTGCTTTTAAATGAGAAGAGTTAATGTGATTGGCCATTACTGAAGGTTGTGCCTACTCTTTCCTCAGATAATTTATTCCTCAACAATGTTTTTATCCACCCTTCCATATTAGTATTTTGCTTCGAGTCACCAAAGTATGTTTGCAACCTTAGGAGGTTATATCGTATTCTGGAGCTACAGTGACAAATGATATCAAAGGACATGCCGGGTCGGGGCTCGCTGGTTAGCATTCTCAAATCACTGGATATCTCTGCTACGCAATCAAGGCCGCATTAAATATCCATTGGCCCCGAGGCTGTGCCTTTTCCAAGGCCCTTTCCCACTCCCCCTTGCAGCATCAACACTCCACTATTTCCACAGCCAACCTGCACCGACGTCGGTCGCATTTAATTTCAATTCAACACGGCAACGACAATCACTCAAAAACGCGCTTTGCGTTTATGACTGTAATAAAGAAGGGCTGGGCAAGGGCCGCGGACTGCTTTGGCATAATGTCGATACTCTACCTCTTCACAATCTTTATACTCTGTTGATAACGTTTGTTTCTTGTAATATGGACAATTTAAGAAGAAAAAAAGACCCGATTAATTAGACTAAAAGTGTGTATTGTTAAGACAGAACATGTGGGAATAAAATATACCATAGGATGAGCAACTGAAGTAAGTGGCTATGTGTGCCACCATTTCTATTGTACCACTGTGCCATATGTGTACCAATTGCTAAATTGCAATATTACATTGCTATTTATTCCTGATGAAAGAGCAAGATACAGTAATTGTTCAAAACAAGTCATTACCAACTCTCTGAGGATGCTACACTCGGTAAGTGAGCGCTATCTTCCCTGCCGGCATTCCCGTTACCTAAATCCCAAATGGCCTCAATCATCAATCCATTCCCAGCCCGCTTTTCCAAACTCAGAGCCTCCCCTCTTGACATATGCTTCAGGTCCATCGGCCTTGAAGAGGAGACGTGAAGCTCAGTCAGCTTTGCAGTAACTTTGTGTGTGTGTGTGTGTGTGTACTGCCTTCCTTTCCTCAGAAACTGACTCAGCAACCACTGTCAGGTCTGCTTAATTTTGTCACGGTTGACTTCCTGCTACCTGGAGTCTCATCTGCCAGAGCCCCTTAATCCACTTGTCATTCACAACAACTAAAAGATAGGAAGGTGCTCCTTGAGTAAAGACCGGAAGGTAAAGCAATGGGGGGTGAATTGGAGTTTTTTTGTGCAGCTGTGTGGGCGTGCAGACGTGCATGCTACTGCTGTGGGAGTTTCAAACTTATGGGAGATAACACCATTAAAATAAGGAAGCTAGTTAATCATTTAATAATGTAATACAAAAAAAAAAAAATTGAATAGTGACAATATTTTTTTCACTTTTACATGCTTCCCATTCATATATATTATTTAAATGTTGTGCAAATCACTATCATGGTAACATTTGTCTATGACATTGCTATTGAATGGAATGGAAAAATAAAAACAATTTTATTTTTATTTCACCTCATTTTAAATGCATTTTACTGCCACTGAGTGGACCATCGCATAGCTGATGCTCTGGGTGAAGACAAGGAATGAGGATTGTCCGAATGGACATTCCTGAGGATGTTTGCTGATGTAGGGAGAAGAGAGAAGTTTAAATTAGTTTTCACGGTTCATTGAAACGCTCAAGGAAGCCCGGGACTCTGCCGATGTGCGCTACCAAAAAAATGTCAGTTTAGGTTGAATACCTTGAATAACTAAGGTATAGTGCTATTCATATATAGTGGCGTGCTGTCCTTTGTTTCATTGTATTAAAAGTGCAGACCGGAATGCTGCCGTCAGATATAAAAAGACAAGGAATGGAGAAAACGACATTTGCAATAAGATATAAATCATTTCTTTTTATGTATATTTAGAGATGAGTTTACACACGTGGGTGGAACGATAGCAGAAATAGACATATAAGATACATTTCAGAGACACATACTGCGAGCATAACAGAAACAGGCCGTCCGCTGCTGAACACCTGACTTGTTAATCAAGTTGACATCTTCGCACAACCAAACATCCCAGGAGCAGCGCTGCACGCTACGGTTCGCTCCAACTTTTATTCCGGCACATGTATTGCCATGCGAAATAGGTACATGTGAGCAAGGTCATAGCAGACAGAGGATGTTGTCCAGGGCGATACTATATATTTGTCATACAGATACGCAAATGGAATCGTAATGCTTCTCCCTGCCAGTGTGGTAAAGGAGTGATTCACTATGTGGCCGCCCCGGTTCTTTTTAGTACCTGCCATAATGTTTTCTGAAATGCTGTTATTTCAGCAAGGATTTCACAGAATGTTAGAGATACTAAAAAAGTAAATATATTCAGACATTATGAGAGTTAACAAGGGCAAGTCCAGTTTGCAGGATGTAAAACGTCAAGCCCTGCTCGAGGGGTATTATTATTAAACAATAAATCAATGTCAGTTGTTTCGTGTCCAGTTATGAGTTTTTAAGCTTACCCCAAGCCAATTAAACCTCCCTCTTCACCTGAGACAATGACTAAAATGCGTTTAGTTACTAGATCACGGTCACAGGAGAGGGGAATTCCACATCTGTGGTTTTACTTGTTATTATTCATACTTTACAACTGCTTTCCCTCGTCCTCTCACCTCAGCGTGCCTGGGTGAACGAGCACGTGAATGACCACAACTGGCAAGCTGTCGCAGGCGGTAGACTCACACAGCTTCGCTATTTCTTTTTTCAAGCCGTCTGACGGCATGAACAGAAAGAGGAGACGGTCTTCAGCAGGGGGAAAACAGACCACAGGGGCTATTTGCTTAAATGTCTAAAATCCACGTGCCCTGTTCCGGTTGTCTGTGTTCTGGATGGTAAACGTTTTGTTTTTACTTTTTAGAAGTGGCACTCATGTGATCCTGACATGAGATGCCTTACGGGGGGATGTGATTAGAAGGACAAAGTGACATTTAGTAACATGTTTGTAGATCAATGTACTGCATTCCATCTCGTCACATCTCGGGAGCATTGGTTCCTTTTTTTCACATCTGGTTCACCAAATGAATATAGATAAATTCAGTCTATGAGTTTGTGTAATATTGTCACCTCAGAGTGTGCAAATGTAGATTTGAAGTGATGCACGTTTCTAAGTATTGATGTTCTGTACTTTCATTTATTTGCTATCTGTCACTGGGGGAAGTGAAAGTCAGGTGTTTATTGGCGTCACGGTGTGGGTGGGTTTCTTGTTCTATTTTGTAGTTTCCTGCCTCTCGTGTCTCTGGGTTAACTTCGATTCCGTCCCCGTTGTTTTTTCCCCCGTGAGCGTGATTGTCTGCCCCGTCCCTGATTGTTTCCTCCCGTGTCCAATCACCTGCACTTTCCCACTGTATTGAAACCATGTGTGTCCCTCGTCTCTTTGTAGGTCCATTGTCTATGTCGGATGAGTGTACGGTTAGTCGTTAAAAGAGTTAATTAGGTTTGCCTTGGTTTTTGGTCCCTGTTTGCCACTGGCCATTCTATAGTTAAGTAGTTAAAGTTATCTCTGCTAAATCTGCGTTCAGGTCCCTCCTGTCTCCGGTGCTGCTGCACTTCCTCGTGACAATGGGATTCTTAAATCCCATTGTTTGTGTGGAGTGGTTCGTATACAGTCTTTGCTTAGCTTTCTGTCATTAGTTGAAGTTGCGCTATACTGCAGCGAGAAATCTTTAGGAGGAATGATGGGCACACAAACCAAGCACTTTGTGAATAGTGACCACATTTTATGAGACACAATGTGAGAGTGTTCTTTCCTCATCCTTAACCATGCAGTTCAAGGTGCCTTTAACCATTTCACCAAGGTGGCACGGCAGGAACTACGCTATTTTTAAGAACACAGAAAAGTGACCTGTGATAATAAGTAGTTTTATTCAGTCGTTACAAACAATACACTCCTTAAAGCATGCATACAAACTTCCTCCTGAGGTAGTGGATGTGTGTTTCATGGGTGGACGCGTGTTCACTACGCACTGACCTTGATGGCGTTGGTGGAAATCTGGATCTCGTGCAGCTTCCTCATCGTGCCGTCGCGGTCGATGAAGTAGGACGAGGCCAGCTGATGAAGAGCTTCCACGTTCTGGGTGGCGTTGACCAGCTTCCTGTCCAGCTTGTTTTTGGCCAAGTACATAGTCAGTGCCTCCTCTCCTACAGGTGGCACAAGGAAATGGAAATATGATTGCTACGAAATTGCTGGGGAAAAATAAAGGATTTGAGGTCTCAAAATATGAAATTATTAATAAATAATGTGAGTACGCAATGGATATTGGCAAATTGTCCGTTATCTGAGCGGCCGGTGGAGCTCTTAACCGGAAGCGTGAGTCAGAGGTCTGAACTCTGAGGCGAGCCGTTTCAGCTTGAGAAACCAGATGCCCCAGTTTTCCAGTAACAGTGTCTTTATTCACCGCTTCATTTCCAGCTGGCAGCATTCCCAGAAATTTCCCCACATTTACTCCTATTGGGGGAGGGCATTATTTCCTGGAGAGGTCTAGTGATACAGACCCGTTACCTCAATACCACAGGAATTTTATCCCGCGGAGAACAAATCTATCACATCCGATGTTTTTTTTTTTTCAGCTACTGGCATCGAAAAGTCCAATTGAATTGAAAATTAAAAAAGCAAACAAATACAAAACAATAGTACCTATTGCAAAAATTACATTAGTGCAGAGAAAATTTGTAAAATCGGAATCAGTGCAGGAAGCTGGTGTGGAGCCACTTAAGGATGACTGTTTGTCTGTCCTGTGGCCATTGTGCATGTTGCCTATTATAACAGTGAAACTCTTCTTTTTTATGTCGTCTGGGTGAAATAAATTACTCATGCATGGTTTAATGAAATTACTGACCCTGTCTGGTCATACTAACACTGCCCGGGGAGGTGTAAGAACACTTTTCCATTTCCCACTTTTTCAAATATTTTACTTATCTATTTCTCTTCTGTCCCGCAATGCTTTTTTTATCCCAGAAGAATATTTCCCATAGCTAAGCTGTTGTCTCTTAAATCCACAACCATCTGTTTGGTGTCTTGCTTGCATCTGCCAGAGTTAAGCCAATGAATGAGCCAATTTTGTTTTTGTTGCTGTGGTTTCTGTGCCAGTTCCCTGTATATTTGGGTAAAGTGAACTCCTCACCCATTTGCCGAGGTAAAGAGGTAGAGCCCCCGCCTCTACAGTGAAGTGATTTAAAACCCTCCTCTGTCATAAGGTCACGACTACTGTGAATGCACAGGAAAAAAATCAGCATGTCTCTAATCTCTCCATCTAAATTCACTTCCGTGCCCGGCGTTAACATTTAAGAGGTCAGAAATGAAAGCCCGTAACACGCACCCGTGGCATATTTGTGCACAGTATGTACTATATGTCAAGTTTGAATGTCCGCAGAAAAGCAGTATTGTATTGAAGTGAACCACTGACCTTTCTGTAAGCCTCTACCACAAAATAACACTTGCATCAGTAAAAAGAGGCCAAATATTTATAGAGCACCAGAGAATCTCTCCCATTTGCATGCTGTGTGTGTGTGTGTTTGTTGACACGTTATAAAGAGCTACAAATCGTATTCTTCCACATTTCGCATTCAAACATGCAGAAACAGACGCATGAAGGAAAAAAAAAAAACCCAGCAAACACCAATTTGCCTCTACGAGCTCAAACAACCTTGCTTTTGAGGATTACTGTTCAAATGGCAAACCATACGCCTGGAACTCCGTCAAGAGCATGTCACATGTGTTCAGGCTCCCGGTGATGTGAACGGTTATTTGGCCCCCCAGCGTTGCATTGGAATTGGTCACTTAACTTGTGGTGACCATGACTAGGAGGTGGAGGGGGGGCAGTCAGGGCCAATGTCTCATGCCTGGTTAGAGTCCACATTCTCTGATGGTGCAATACTCTCTCTCTCTCTCTCTCTCTCTCTCTCTCCTTCGGGGGTTGGCAAAGTTACACACACAACAATCACAGTCCAACATTAAGCCCTTGATCTGCCCCCCCCCCCTCTCCTTTGACTCAGTACCTCCTGTACGCCACATAAAAGAGGTCCTCTGTACATAAAGACTTGGTGGTCATTGCTCTTGGTCAGGCCAAATCCTAACCTTCGTGACTTAAAAAAAAAAAAATCATCTGTGTGCACCTTTCTGAAAATAATACATTACATTAAATCATTACGCGGCGCCTTGCTGGCACTCTGCCACAGTGAATCAGCTGCAGCAGGGCTTGTGTGTTGGAGGCTGAGAGGTATTTAAAAACAATGTAGTGTTTCACCTTAAAGGGGTTTGTGTGAAAAGGCATCTCCTACGCATGTACTTCTCATTTTATTCCTTTTTTTTTGTGCCAGTGTGCAGGTGGATGTCAATGAGGGTTAGAAGTGCAAGTAGGGTTTTAAAAGTAATGGAATGACTGGGAGTGCTCAATTTGGTGTTAATGGCACATGTGTGGGTCACTTCATGGACGACGTTAAACTATACTCTTTCATTCTGTGCAGCGTAAAGAGCTAATTGATTCTGTCTGTTTTGTATTATTTATACCTAAAATATAGATTGTTTCATGCAGATAAAATATGTAGGTTTTAGATGAACATGTTCATTTCAGATCAGACCCAGCAGAGAGCAGTGAAGCTCAAGGAGAGTAAAATGTAAACTATAGGTAATGTTTTCTTACTTAAATAAAGAAAACAGGTGATAAACATCATAGATAAATGACCACTGACTGTTGTAATAATATATCTTTGAACACGGGTGGATATTCCTTCTAAAATAAACAAAACAACTGCATATACCCGTTTAAATTAGTTGAGGGATTATTTTGAAAATGTTTCCACTCATATAACAAGATTTCACCTTCTTTATGCGAGGCATAATCCAGAAGTGTGACTGTTACTTTGAGATAGCCGAGTTAACAATGCCCAATTTTGCCTGGTGATTTTCCAGAACAACAAACACCACTAAAAGTTTCGTGGCAAAGCGGTATCGTCGACAGCTCACACACTTAACTCTTCCCCGCCGCCCCCCCACAAAACCCCGAGCACAGCCGGTGTTCGGCATGAACCCTTTTTCCCCCCCCGGGCTTCAGTGACCACAAGTCATTTCGATAAACTACTTCATCCACTCCGGTGGTGAATGCATTAGACTGTTTCAGGGAAAAGGTCTCTGATCCAGTCATGGAGAATGTGTATCCACTGCAGACGAGGAGGAGGAGGAGGAGGAGGAGGAGGAGGAGGACAACTCAGACGCAGCACTGCCTTGCATGTGAAATCTCAATCTAATTGGTCAGCTGTGGTTCTTTCCGACTGGTCGGCCTGACCTGAAGGTGCTGAATTCTGAATTCGGAGTATATCCGCGCTGCCTCCGCTGGGGTTTGCAACACGGAAACAGCCGGGCTGGAGTCAACCAGAGCAGCAAATAAAAGGCAACACCGTAGCACGAGCTAACCCTGTCAGCCTGGAGGTGGAACTGTTTCCGTGACAACGCAGTTGATTAGACAGCTTTATCAACTACTGTATACGTTTGTTTAACAAATCATTATTTTTCTCCCCACACGTTCATGAAGAATTCTCATCTCTCTCAACCCAAACGCTCTGACACCTCAATACAAACACCAACAGGAGTCACAGTGATCCATCAGCCGCCTCCTTCAGTTTTACTGAAAGATTTCAAACATGCGAAGGAGAGGCAATGACAGATGTGGTGAAATAAGTCTGTCACAGCCTCAGTAAAAATGCAGAACTGTCCTTTACACATTGTTTTATATGTGGTATACCTTCCTTTGGTATTCATAGAGGGTACAGCTTTGAGTTTTCCACACACGGCGTGAACCCAGGAGGCAGCGACTTCCTGTGTTGCACTTCAGAAAACTCATCCCTTTAATGCCAAAAGACATCGCACATGCTGGAGACTTGACAATGAGGTATTTAAAATTTTCAGACGGCAGAAAGGCAGCAGGCGATTTATAATTATTTCCTCAAGCATCTTCAGCAGACGCCGTCAGTCAGTAATGTCAAGAGAAAGTAACGGAAAATGTTCCGCTCTGAATGGCTGATAGCGTGAGCGTTTCCCGAAATTGGAACGTTATGATATTCCCACATAAGTTTTACTGTTGCACATGGTTGGACATAAAAAGATTTTAATGTGAAACACCTGCAGAAGAACTATGCATCGTGTTTCTGTGTCCCTTTACATATGCACAATACTGGGAAATCAGGAACCCACTTTTATTCGTTGCTCCTAATCCTTTAACTCTACGGGTGTCAGATCCTTAAACTTTTTTTGAAAGGCTTGAATGGGTAATAACTGAATTATTTTGTCATTCATGCGAAATGTGGATGAAATACGCTTGTGATGCTGCGTATTTGTCACTTCATTGTCAAACTGTTATCAACAGCAAATGATCCAAGTGATACATGGCAGTAATAAAACACTATTTAAAATATTTAAGATAAAAAGGTGACTTTTATCTTGATATGATGCTTCCCAAAAAACAACCACATCCACTCAGTTCAGAGGAGGAAACCTTTAATGTGACTCTTCACACTTGACCATTCTGTTCTTTGCTCCCAAGTGTAACATCCAGGTCGCCAGAGAGAGAATTAGCCTCTTCTTCCTACTTCATCACCTGATGGGTATGCACATTTATTGCTTCATATAAATGTGTTTTTTAATGGGCGATCCCAGGATTGAGACGAGAGGGTACTGACCCGTAATCGGAAACAGGATGGGCTCAAGGTTATAGATAATATGGTGATAACGGAGGCAGAGGTTAAAATGAATGGGAGGCGAGGAATGTAAAGAAAAAAAGAGGACAAATATAAAGTGATGCAGTACAATGAGATGAGAAGGATGCTGTGGTTGAAAAGGTTGCTGGGATTATTTATGTGTGCCAGGTGCCCGAGTTTAACCACTTGCTTTCCCCTTACTTTAGACACACTTAATTACATTTTACCTTCATATAATGTTTCAGAACAATATTGAATTTCCAACTTCCGAGATGAGTGTCTCCGAATGAATCACCTTACAGAGTAGCGGATACAATATTGCTACTCTAACCCTTCACAACTGATAGTCTCCCCCATCGTTTAGCTAAATTATTTACGCCTTGTTTGATAGTACGTGCACTGCAAGATTTAAAAATTAAAGATGTCTCCAACATGGATTTATTTACTCTAACAGTGTGGGCATTAATGGTTATGGCTATCTATAAGTATTCTATGTTCACATAGAATAGCTGTTTTGTTTGTTCTGTGGTTATTAATATTGTGAACAGGACAATTAGGAGTGACTCTTTTCTTAACACAAAATATATCAATATAAATGGTCTGCAGAATTGTGGTCGACAGTCATTATCAACCCTCAATGATCGATCTTGGTAAATGTTAGAAGCAAAATACCCCATTGAAACGTTAGCATGTTTGAGGGATAAATTCCAATTATGTGTACAGTTTTATACTCCGGGGGGGAAAAAAACATGACAAAAAGGAATCTGAATATTTGTCAAAGGCGTTTTCAATGTGACAGCTTTCCAACTAGACAACTTGAGTGACTACTTGGCTGTGTTTCATGCATGCCGTTATATAATACAGACTCAGAGACCAAATAGTTATACTAATTATATCTTTGAAATGCAATTGGCAAAGTATTCACAATTAGTTGCCTTCATGTGTCCCTCAGAGCTTGAGAAGAGATTTTAGGGAGAAGCTATTTATATTTAGACTTCGGCAGCAGGGGTGCTTAACTTTTATTTTGGGAAGCGCATCCAAAATACTGAAATCATCCATTAGGGGCATTTCTTTCTCTTTCCACAGTGGGATTTTGTAATTAAATTAAACTCTAAATACATTTTACCCAATAATTGCAGGGTTTTTGTTGGTTGTATTAATTCCCCAAAGAATACAACTAGTTGCGTCATTGTATGCATCCGTCCACAGATTCATTCATTCATTCATTTATATATTTGACTCCATGTTGTCATCACTTAAATATTTGTAGAAAATTGCCATTATTAGCACATTGAAGTTTAAAGTTAGGGCCAAAACGTGTTCCAGTGAGGTCACAGTGACCATTGACCACCAAATCCAATCAGAAAAACTGAATTTAGAGCTTGAAAGGTTAATGGCCATGGCTGTTGAGAACCTGGTAGAATATAAACACATTAAATAAAAGGCTTCATAAAATGAATCAGCAATGTTCCTTTGAGAAAAGAAGCTTGTTTCCGAGTGCTTCTTTTCTAATATGACATTTCCTTTGTTATTCTTCTAATAAATCGGTGATTGTTGATTAATCAGAGCAAAACATCTAATGATCATTCAACCCAACCACCTGAACGCTCTGTAAATAGTCAAGTTTGATTTTCCTATCCACCTTTCAAATGGATACTACTAATTTCATTATCCTCATATGTGTATTTAATGTTAATTGAGGCACATAAAATCTCCAAAAAGGAATAATACTATGTATACTATGAATTTTGATTCATGGGTTACGGGTGAACTAAGTGTTTTCAGTTCGTCTTGCCTTTTCACTTGTTGTCGTGTTGATGTAAGATACTGTCATTTCTTTGATGCAGGTTTTGGGTCGCTGTCCCGTTCAGAATAAAGTTGGGCCTCTTCACTTCTGTCAGAGTGGAGTTGATCCCGTTCAGGTCAACAACCTTGAAGAGCTGACAAATCCACATACATGCATGCAGCCATCTCTACGTATTCGAATGCAGGTCCTATTTGCTGTTGCATTCATTTCCCATAAAACACACTCATCGTATTAAACAAGCAGCTTTACAACTGAGAACCTGATTCAAATTTTGACTCTTAAATCTTGGGGTTCGTTTGCCAGATGTGCAACATTCAGACCTACTTCATCATCCAGTAAATGGATTGGAAAACTGCTACTCTTTCATCATGGCTGTTCATTTGGCTTCGCTTTATGGATGCGAGTGCTGCCCTGGTGCAAATATGCCTGACGAAATGGTTCCCATGGTCACGTTAAGTTGTTCTAACCTCGCTCCGAAGAGAAAAGGCATTGGGCTGCTGAAACGGCTCGGGGATGCTTTGTCCTGCCATCTCGTCAAGTAGGTGTATATTTGCTGCGGGAGAGTTTTCCCATTAAGCCGGAGAAAGAATTAACTTCCAGATTCAGTTTCTAAATAATATTTTTTAATGATAAAATGAATGTTGAAAAATGTATCTGCATGAGAGAGTAAATATATTACCCTCCTCTTACTCATCTCTGGGTCAACTCTAAGACATGTCGTGTCAATATCTGTGGAAAATACAAATTAAACCGTAATGTTTAAATTATTAGAATCTAATTTTTTAAACCTGGCGCAATCAAAAGAAAAACATCACCTCAAATAGTTTTTCGCAAAAGACATGTATTCTGCCCATCTCATACCCTCTCTGAGGTGAATGAACGGCACCTCTCTTACCTCCAAGGGTGGCTGAGATGAGAATGTGGGTCCCATATTTCTTAATGATGTTGTCGATGAACTGTTGAGTTGTGGGTCTGCGGCCCAGCAGGCGCACGCTGCGCTGGAACTCGGGCATGAGTGGCACGGGGTTCCGGATCAGGTCCCGCCTCTCGATCGCCGTGTTCCTCACCTTCCAACGTGCAAATTCCCTGACGATCACAAGAAAGCAAAAACTGCTCACACAAAAATGAAGTAAAAACCACAACGGCAGCAGAGTGGTCGTTTATTGGCTCGGCCCGACCTCACGGGCACGTTTGAGGGAAAGCGATAAACACCTGGATGTGAAAGCTGTGGTGTAATCCAACAATCAATTCATGCAGTTATGTAATAACATAATAAAGACTGCAGTGTTTAAATAACATATTTTGCAGTTCGGCGCACCCAGATCTGAAGAATAAAAACAATCTGTAATGAGTCAAGTGATACAAAAGCTTTGCATTCGCTAAGCTTGTGTTCACTAAGCTCTGATAAAGAAATGACAGTTTTTAGGATTATGCTCTCTCCCATTCTTCTGTGATGTTCATCTGTTTTGATTGAATATGCTCAAAGTCCTTTGCACTGCACGGCGCAAAAAAACGACAGCACAAACTGAGCATCATTCCGGCCTTCGTGGTTTACTGCTGCAGTTGCAGATGTGCTTCGTGGCGTCAATAATAAGAAACAAAAGTAAGTATTTTTGTTGACGTTTGTGAAGATGTTTGCTTCTGTTCCCGCTGAGACGCGCATCGAGAAAACATTCCCCCAGACAGAAGTTACAGGCATCTCTTTTTCACTGAGGGTTTACAGAAAGACATCAAATGCCACCGTCCTGAGGGTTTTATTTGTCCCAAATCCAAAAAAGAAGGCATTCTGTTAGTGAGTCAGAGGCTAACGCTTGGCACACCCGGGTACCAGGTGTGCGATAACACATACATGCAAGTAGGCGTCTTTGTGCGGGAGTGTTGCATATAAATTGTGTCATTGGTATTAAAGAAAGGCATTACATGTAACCCTGTTCAAGATTTGTTACTTGTGGGGTGAGACGCCGCAAAAGAGGATCTCTGATGTAACGGTTCAGTCAAAGGAGGCATCATTTTAATGCAAATTGAGTTGCACACTTGTCATTTTGTCACACCATCTGTTCTTTCTGCCAATCACAGAAGTGTTTCTACTTTCATATGGGCGGTGAGCATCAGCACTGTCAAAGCAAAGTATGCACACGCTGATCTTTCATTGGGATTAGATTTGTGATATTTCTGAAAGTTGTGGTGTAAACATTCATATGGAATACATATACTAATGTGTATGCTGGCAACACTCAGTTTGTAGACAGGGGAAATGTAATTTCCTGATTGGAAAGTTAGTCTAAAATAAAAGAAATACAGATCGAATTTGTGATTAATGATGCAGACTTTGTATGAACAATGAGCAGAATTACATTAAGTGTGTGATTTAAAGTGCTATAAAAGATACATTCGATCCAAGCTTAGACGACAAACCATTATAATTTTTGATAATTTCACCCTGAATGCCGACTCTAATTGAAAATCAAATTTCTGTTCAATAAATCCATATAAATTCAAGTCAACAAGTCAACAAAGAAGATATCAAACGCACACACACACACACACACACACAAACGTCCGGGGTAATAACCATCCATTAGATATTAGGTATTTGTTCTGCTTTTTGGACATTGGAATTTCAATTGAATGGGGTTTTACTTTTTCGAAAAAACTAAAAGGGGATTTTACCTTCCTTGTTATTGCTGTGAAAATAGAAGAGAAAACCCTATTGAGTCTGAAGGTTGTTTTTGTGCACAACAAATCCTGCATCCTTTTTTTAAGCTCTAACATCATAAATCGAGACAAAAATAGATGTTTCAGTGACTCAATTAAAAAATACCAGTAAACTGGTTCAGTGGATTTCTGTTGCACAGCGGTTTTTTAGTCATAACTTCACTGTCAGCATACTTCTTTTTATTTGGCGGATTTAGCCGTGATTATGGGTCCCCTCAAATTGATCATCGGTTGCTTCATTTGAATTCTCTGCCTGCGCACCGCTTGCTAGCAGCTCTCCCCAATGCTCCAATCGGCGCTCTTTATTAGCATTTAAAGTTGACTTCATTTCTGCCGGTCGGCCGTTGCGTGAAGTAGCCAGCACTTTAAAGGTAATATCTTGACAGCTCCTTTAGAGAACAGTGCATTTCACTCTAACGAGTGGACGTACCTCGTAAGAGAAGGAATGCCTACACAATGGCATTGAAGGCTTTTTCTTTACTCAGTCTCATCACATTGATTTAGAAATCGAATCCATTAAGATACTGTAAATGCTTTACGGCACGTTTGCAACATTGCAAAGACACAATCTGTAATGCAACGGAGGAGTCGCTCGTAGACGCTGATCCGTCTTCCTGATTTAGCTTCAGGAGGTCTGAGTGTTGGCACACATTTCTGAAATCTGGAGCAAACGGTCAAGAGAGACTTTTAGATTTGCGGCAGACTTACGGGGAAACGTTTCCCCTTTTCATTCTTTGTCCAGCTGCCTCACTTCTGTGCTGCTCCCCCCCTTTTTTTTACATCAACTCATTTTCAATCCTCCTCATGGCTTCGTCAGTGCCAATTTCAATATAAAGATTCATATGGCAGCCATATGTACTTGAGCCCTCCTGGCCCAGATTCGGCACGCCAGCAGATGGAACCTGCAACATGATTCAGTATATTGCTGCACAGCTCCAAGACCAGTTTAATGACCTTTCAAGGGAAGTTAAGAGGATATAAATGGAATTGCAGCTCCATAGGAAGCAAAATGGGAACCTAGGTGATAATTGCGTCATGGTGTTCAAGCAACTTGTGTGGGCGGGTACATTACATTTCCTTATGTGGAACCATCTCTGAGCCACAGAAAATACAGAAAACATGCAATGGACATGTATGTGCTTGAATAAATGTTCAAATACTTGCTGTAAATGGCACTGCCCTCCTTTTTACATCAACTAAACACTTTAATGGGGGTTGAGGCTCATACAACATGAAGTCCCTTTTTACTGGTAATTTGTACTCATTTATCCCACATGAATACATTCATGTATTTTCAAGTAAAATCTGGGGCTTTTAAAAAAGAAAGAAAACTCAAGTATAAAAGGAGTTGATGCCCCTGTTCTTCCACTAGAACCAGCGTTTTATTTTGGTCTCTTTCCAACGTTCATACTGACAGTTTAGTCCAATAAACATGGACAGTGGTTGCTAGGAAATAGATTGTTAGAATCAAACAAGCCAACCTGCTCTTCAAAAATAGTACCAGAATGAATAAGAATGAGAGAGTTTGCTCAAATGAATGTGCCGGTGGCCCTAACACGTCTGCTTCCATTTATAAATCAAGAAAACACATTAAGAAAACAGTGGCTTAGACCACACGATTGTTATTAAAGTGTTCTGCTTTGCTTTTTCGCTATAAACTATTCCTCCACATCTGGCTCACTGGTTTCAGTGAAGAAGATTCATTTAAAAAGCGAGAACACATTGAGGCGAGCTATCTGAACTCAGAAATAGCCTCAAAAACCTGCGCAATGAAGCCAGTAAAAGCGGCTTTGCTTTGGATGTATTGCAGTATCATTACAAACTAATTACTAGCAGTGTCTCGAAAGTCATCTTTAGATGATGAACGAAATGTATAGCGAGAATAGCCGAATGAAAACAAATGCAGGGCTGTAACAGCTCTTGCATAAATCCATCTAATGTAAATTATGCAAATTCCGCTGCACCACTGAACATTAAGAAATAAATAGGATCAACTAATCCGACATCAGTGATTAACCTGGAATGCTTTGAACCTAACTATTTACCAATTAAAAGAGTGTGGATTCAGAATAATGCCGGTCCAGCGTTCCCGTATGGTCTGCTAACGCTGTAATGAACAGCTGTTTCAACTTCCTTCTGACACCGCTCAACATTAAAACTGGGTAACGACAGGTGGCTTTTATTTCTTGAGGACAATTCCATTTCATTCGGAATTATTTCAGGGAGCCGCGGCAAGCTCTAACCTCTCAGCAAGTGACTCCTGCCGTGTGCAGGACGAGGTGAGATTTCTATGTGGTCAGATCGTCTGGCTGCACTGATGCATCCACTTCGATGCCACAGCGATTCATTTTTGACATATCACCTACAAATATCTTTGTCTGCCAAAATAACTCTCCTTAACGTAATATACTGCATGAAAAAACACTTTAAGGCCTACTTTTAATTGCTTGATATTTTTGTTTGTCATACAAACAAACCTGCCAGGCATCGAAAGCTCTTTGTGGAGCAAAAATATATGTTACGTGTATTTTTGTACATAGAGAATTGTGCTGAATATATCACTATGAATCTGACATTGATTTATTATAACAACAGCACTAAAAATATTGAAAATATGATCAGAATCCTCCTCTACTTTGACCACGATGGCTTTGAAAGCGATTCCTTCACTCGTCCCGTAAGGCGCTGCTGTGCATATCATAGCGCTCTCTGTGAACACATTGGTCGGGGAAAGCGTTGCCGCGGCGTGTCATCACACCGCTCAGGCAGCGTGTTGTCTGCTTTAATAAGACTCTGGTTGTATCGACTCGGAGGGAATATTCCCCAATGCTCTGACAGGGGCAGGAAACGACCATCACACGTTGTGTCACCGCAGGCACTTTGTTGATCCTGGCACTAATGCCCAGATTAAAAAAACCTTGAGAGGGCATGACAGACATTCAAAGTGGGGAAGTGTGGCGGCCCGGAGGAAAGAGCAGCACGGCTTTGCTGAAATACAATCTCTAATTAATTGAGAGGGAAACTGGCTCAGCAGGACCCGCAGAACAACATGTTCCTGGACGCCTCATAAATGACACCAGGAGACAATAAAAGCAGGAGTGTCAGTAAATTTAGTAAATTAAAAGGACTTGTCATCCTTGGCTTCCTGCTCACCTCCGTCCTCCTTTCATACCGAACCAAAGTCTTTTCAGTTACATAAAATAGGTATTCAGAAAGCGGTGCTCAGTTACAGCTTGTCCTTTGTCAGCTGGAGGTAAGATTCGCGACTGTCTAACAAAAAGCCTGTGCCATTTTCTCTTAACTTGAAATACAAAAACAAACCCTTTATGATGAAACAAACCAAATAAAACTGTTACACCTAGCTATGAACATGTTGGTGTTATCAAAACACGCTGACTTTATTTGAAGCAGACAAGATGCTGTCGTGAAAGGGCAACCGTGTGGCATGCGGCATTTAGATATTAGATATTTTATATTTACTCAATAACAAACATGGACAGTGTCGAAGAGGTTGTTTTAGGGGCATTTAAAGCATTAAATATACAGCGTTACTTCATTCTATGCAGCAGTGCAAAAGATTACAAGATATTTCATATTAATATGCACCTATTTATTCATATTGTCATTCCTGGCACTTCATCTTCAAAGCTGCTTATCCTTCTTACAGGGTCGCGGGGGTGTTCGGAGGGGAGGGGGCGTTCGGAGTCCATCCCAGGCAACATCGGGCGGATGCTTTCTATGACAAGTTTATTTTTGTGATACTATACAGTTCATTGTTGGATAGGAGCAGACACTACAGAAGTTTTAACTAAAACAAATGATCATTTTTTCAAGTTAAACTTCTGAATCTTTTCCGTCAACATTCCAGTTGTTTTCATGGTGCCTTTGAAATACAAAGACTTCAAGGAATGAGCTGCCGTGTATTTGGTGCCACTGTGAGAAGACAGCATTGATTTTAATGCTTTGATGAAGAATAACCTTTCATTTTTAGTCATTTGTTCCACTACTTGTTTGTTCGGGATGACTTGACTAATACTTCAATCGCTGGTTGAAAAGGATACAAAACAAAAACATCATTTTGATCTCCTCTAGTCAACTTTATTGTCGGAAAACCAAATGCTGTGGAGGGGCAACAGTCTCTTTTTAAACAACAAACGGTGGATATATTAACAGCTGTCGCTCTAATTCCAGCCCCGAAATTTTAAATCTGCTTCAGGTTTGCCCCACTAATATATGCATGCTTAAAGTTCTGCAAGGTCATTTACCAATTAGAACTATCTGAATTGATTTATAATGCTACATTTTAACCTACCAGTGTGATAAGAAAGTGTTTATGCAAATGGGTATTGTTATGATTAGCATTAACATAATGAGCCTTCAAAGCAACCATTAACAAAGTAGAACAGCAACGGCAAATAAATGCTTGATTACTGCATATAGTTCATATATTAAATTCATCTTATTAGCTAATTATCCCATCCAGAAATCTGAATATTGGTAAATTGCAGTTTACATTGTTGTTTGTCCAAAATGTCACAATTTTATTTTTTATCAATTTTATCTTTTTATCCTACACATTTGTGTAAACTTGTCATAGTTTTAATCTGAATTTGTAGTCATGCCAAATAAACATGTGATAAAAAAATCCCCCTTCTCATTTGACAGGACGGTGCACTCGTCTAAAAAAGGACTTTTGCAACTGTTGAAACACTATGAGTAGAAGGATACATTCTGGGCCAAATGACTGGGGATCATCCTCACCATGATGATCTAATTTGTCCACGCCCATTATAATATCTTGTTAATAAAATTAATTAGCAAATGATCCTACACATGGAGATTTGGCATTACTGCGTCTTACGTTATTTACTAAAGACCATGACACATTCCTGAGACGTCATTGATTGAATCTTTGCCACGATGCTTCCTGTAAAGCCACGCTCTGCAGACTGAGAGTGCTGCGCCACGACGGCCTCGGCAGAAAATGCTGGCGAGCTGCAAGGACCGGGGGAGACTTTGATCCAATAATGGAGATTCCCCCATGAATGACTTTGTGAAGCGATTTTGTCTTCCCACACAGTATTGACTTATTCCCTTTCATCCTGTACATGTTGTTCCCACACAGAAACAGTATTGCATGATATCATCTAATAGGCTGGTGATGTATTTTCAGGGATGCAAGTACTGTAGATGTCATTACATCTACATCACCATATGGAGCAGCAGGGTTTATTAATGCCCATATGCGTTGCATTTCGGAAAAACTGCCTCCTTTTTGAATAACAACTTGTTATGTCTACCAACAAGGCGCCTTAATGACTAACACGTTGCAGCAGCTTTTTCATCTGTCCAGTAAATGTGATCCGGCAGTGATAAATGACCACCTGAGGGCAAAACGCTTTGTAAAGAAAAACATCATCTTCATTAAGGCTTATGCTGCTTGATTAACAAACGGCGTATTATTGAACTTTGGCTAATACTGTAAAGACTGCAGAGCATTTGCTGCGTGTGTCGGGAACAAAAATCAAGCTGGAACATGGTATTCATGAACTCCATTACAAGCAATTGGAAAGAGGACGTCTTGTTTAGCCATTTATCAACATGTTCTGGAAAAAAAATTGAAATTGGGATGCGGTGCACTTCAATGGTTTAATGTTTGCTTTATCTTATTTAACAATTAGTGTATGTCTGATCTTTCTATGAACATGATCACGGAAAGTCAGAGTAGACCCATATGATATGCAGCACTAAAGTATTAGCGTTGTATTTCACCTATTCAGTCCAACATTTACTTACGTGGTTTGTTAATGGGATGGCAAAGGCTTTTCTATATTATCTTGCACTGACCAATTAATATCAAAAGGCTTGTGTTCCCTGCAGTTGCTTAAAGCACTTTTTGACCACAGTTCAGAGAAAAATGTTCAATTGACAATTGTTATTTCTGCATGTCATACATTTTTGTATACGTGTTCTCGTCTCAATTTTTTTATGCAACCCGCTACTTAACAAGCGTCCTATTCAGTAATCATTCTATAGCCATCAATGGGCAGTATTAACAATATAACTGTATCAACTATTTTTTTCTTTAGGGAACGTCCCCTCAATCTGGGATCAAAGAAGCCTTTTTCCTGTACTGCGTCGGTATTATGCAGCAGCTTGAAGAAATGAAAGCGAAGAAAAATGCCGAGCCTTTCATGGTAATAAGGAGGCACGGCCCTGTCATAAATCAAACAGACAGAGATACAATTGAAATCCCGTATGAATTTCAACCACCAAGAGCCGTTCAAGATATTATAGAATGAATTTTAATCCTATGCACCAGTGCACACAGAAGGACCACGCAGAAGCAGGGGGAGTCGGGGGGGAGATGCTATTTGGACGGCCTGAGCTGTTTGTTCGTGCTTGTTTTATTTATTTTCACTTCAATACTGGCGTGGACCGGATTTCTAAACACGGCGGTGTAAATACTGCAGGAAATCCGAGGGGCTATTTTGAAATGCTGTTATAGTGCTGCTAAAAAAAGTCCATGGAATAGTCGGAGAGGCCATGTAAAAATATCCATGTGACTGTTCCAAGCTTAATGGGTTTGGGTAAAATTAGGTCCGTGTCAACAGTGAATCGCTTCACACTCACTGTCAATCTTCCCACATGTCTGTCAAGTAAATGATCAGACAGTAAACTTTATAGGGAGATATAGCTGCATATCGTTCATCAAATACACAAATATTCTGCCAGGCAACAGACGGTCTTGACAAGTGTCCTTACATGCACTTAAAAAATGACGTAGAACAGAATGACAATAGGATAATGAGATCTTTTATATGAAATATTTTGTAAGTAATAGTCTCAAGTTTTTTGACGGACGGGACTGTCGACTATTATATCATTTCAAATCCTGCCAGAAAGAACAGTTCTTTTTCCATGATAGTGGTTAAAAAACTGTCAGGAACAGAGCAAAAATAGCTTCTCCGCCCCAAAGCTTTGTTTAATTTACAAATTGCGACATCTTTCAAAGTCGTGAGGTCATGTAACGCGATGCCTGCAGAGTCCATCTGTGTGAAATTGTGGCGTTAGGCCGATACTGTTTTCATCCCAGAGTTAAAAAAAGGGAAAGATAGAGAATCATTTGCTACACAGGATCATCCCAAGGTTACTGTGATGTACAAAATAACATAGAAATAGAAACATAGAAATAAATAGGCTGCCATTAATCTTAGTGTCTGGGCTGGGCGGGTTTGTGAAGACTTTTCCATTTTTCCTGCCAATTTTTTTATGAGCTGGGAAGTATTGATTTCCGTTGCACGTTGGAAATGATGTATTCATTCAGTCGAGCTAGTTCTGAGGTCTCAACAGAAAGGGAAAGTGGAAGAGAACTGTATGAAGATGCCTGGCCAAACAATAACCTGTGATTAAATTGTCTTTCCATTAACAGCATTGGTATTTGAATTGAGTTCTGTGTTTGGATCATTATCCCATTTAATTCTGAGTCTACAAAACATTCACTGACCCAACAAGATTTATTTGATAGACTCAAGTTAAGGCAGAGTGGAAATAAACAGCATTCATCTATTTAGTTTACCACCACAATAACACGGTTAATGTGATAGAAGCGCTTTTTGGTAACATTGCCAAGACTTCAAAATTGGGTTGTTCGATAAGTTGCGATATGTTGGAAATTACAGTAAAACAGTAAAAGTACTCACCAAAATAACGTGTATGACTTGTACTGTACAACATCCGGAAATATGATGATAATCTCAATACTGAAAACTACACTTACTCCATATTCAAACTTCCTTCTTATATGACTCTTAGTTCTTGACCATTACGGAGCACATGAGGAAACGGAACGTGATTGTGGAAATGGAATATGATTACCAGCGTAATAGCTTTGTTAGTGCACTCTGTAATTGTGAAGAGGCAATGAAACTAAAATGGATCTAATCAAAAACAATCCATTAATTCACTGTGATCTGAAAAATGTGATGGGACACGGTGCCGGAAGCGAATGCACGGCTGAGTGACATGGGCATGTGTTTGAATCTAATTAACTGTGTAATATGAGAAGTTCTGCTGATGAGCTGGTCTGACTATGTGGGGCAAGGACCGAATAGAAAGTATATGCGCACGCCCCACACAACAAGGGTGCATGCAGATCAATGGCAGAATCTGAAATAAAAACAAAATAATGCTTTCCCAGATGCTCCCATCTCCCTCTCACCCCAGAATACAGTTTACAGCTGATTAAACACTTCATCACCTTCTGCACCCTGTAATGAAATCGACAACAATGCTTTGAAATGAATGAAAAGCAACAACCTTTATTTATCAAAGCGCCCTGGAAAGCGCGTATTGTATCCCATCCATTTTCTGCTGAACTCAATTTGCCCCGTAATAACAGTCATAAACAAAATAAAGCAAAATGATGTTGATTTCTATGAATTGTATTAGCGGTCTGTGTAACACGTGCAATAAATACTGGCTGTTTTAATCCCATAATCCCTATACGGTACTTTGATCTACCCCAAAACAAAGCTTCTTTCAACTGACTACATTGGCAAATGTTTTCAAGGTATCTAAATTGCTTCTGCAGTGTCATACAAATGGTACTTTGTATGGTGTTAATATCTGGTCACAAAAATAAATATTTTTTCATCTTGCAACTAATTGCGGCAGAAACTGTCAAATACCTGACAGCCGATATAAGCATTACTCATAGGAACATTCTTTGCAAGCAGCACAGGGAAAAAACAAGGATGCCACTTTCCTGTTCGAGATATATGATGTGATGTGACATATTCAATTCATATAAATGTTGAGCTTTGATTCTTCTATTCAATCTCAACTCTTCCAACCATCTCAAATGGCCAACGTGTTAATGCAGATATCACATGAAACCCCTGTTAAACTAATTTGGGATAAATAGCTGATCTGTGTGGGACACTTTACCATGTACGTTTTCAGACAAAGAGTAAAACATGACCAACGTTTTCAGTGTTTGGCCAGAAGTGAACGGACGCTGATGTTTGGCAGCAGGCCGAGAATAAACCTCTGTGGGTCACATTAAGGACCAAAGCTGAGCACAGACTGCAGGACGGAGAAGTGAGCGAGTACAGACACCTCTGATGAGGTGTTCAGCAGAGATACTAAGTGTGGAAAATGAATATATTCCAAACTAATATAGTTCTACACCTGTAAATTAATATCCAGCTCTATTTGTGATTGGATTTTTTCCATAAACATTCTTGTGAGAAGACTTTATAACCATATACCTCCATGAATGTGATTATGCCAAAGGAGGTTGGTGCTGTGGCTCCCACCACAACACCAACCTCTTCATGTTGCATTTAAGTTGATTAAGGGGCTTTAGTGCTCCCCGTAGAATCCTAAGAGCACAGCCCGTTACTGCACAATGTTTTATTGTTAATATGGTCAATTCTTTGCGTCAAGTGTCTCTGACAGGGCACGTGATCAGTAGGGAACCCAATACGTCCCTCTTCCCAGCAAACCTTTCCAGCTCTTGCTGGGGAACCGCTAGGTATTCCCTTTTTAAAAACGCCTCCACCCACAACTCCCACAATGGAAGCGTGTGACACAGCACCATCCGGTTCCCACGTCATCCGGAGTTGAGGGTGGAGGACCTCATGGAAGAGGGGGCCTCAGCTGAACATACCCAGTTTAACCTCGCAACACTTTGAACTGCCCTATGCATGAACATGATAATTTCCATGGACGATCTGTGACTCCAACAATCCAAACGAGGTACTGAGTCGGAGACTTTCTCCCGGCAACTCCCGGTTGTAGCCTTTACTCACACAGAGGCTACCCTCTCATCACCGCTGGAGAAACTCCCACACACTCAGCCGGCGGTTCATGAATAAACCCCCAAAACCGCTCGCCGTCTCTCACCTAAGGGCAAGAGAAATGGATATTCCAAACCCTCCTGGAGTTTTGGTTCCAGAACCAGTGGCATACCTGTAAGTGAGCACGATCATAGCAACTTGATACCGTTCCAGCCCTTGCGTGAGCTCAGTTCCTTCCTGGCCAGAGAGGCAACGTCCCACGTCCCTAGAACCAGTCTGCAATGCAGTAATTATTGTCTAAATATATGTTAGAATCCCGGCATTATTATATCTTCTGTCCTAAAGCCTCTGCGTAGTGCAGCTATATTGTTTTCAGTTTGTTTAAACATGTCTTATATAATGCTTGACTGACCCTGACCCTGACCTTACAATACTGGCTGTGTTGTACCTCTTGCGTCGACACTAACACATTTCATTCCGTTGAATATATATATAGAGCTTGTGGATGTCAAACTGACCTCAGCATGTGTAGGGCCAATGTATGAACAGTGGAGAGCGACAGCCATCATCCTGCTGGTGGGGCACAACAATAATACTAAGATTTGAATTGAAAACGCAAGGAACAACTTCCTTCTCTGCTCGGGTAAATATTACTCCACAATGTGTACATTCACATTTAAAAAAGTTGGTTGCAGTTTTAAAAATTTAACCCCACCGACCTAAAAGTGTTTAATTGACTAAGGTGACAGCAGTGTGGGTTGACAAAATATTTTCTTTTGTGGATTAGGAGCTAGAAGAGTTAAGTCATCATATGGATCATATGTCTTTTTATTTGTCATTATTTCTTGCACCATTCTTATTTTCTTTCTCTTCAAAACAATGGTCTCACTATGATGGACAAATGTGTATAGCCTTCACATACACAGTGTTATATGAGACACGTCTGCTGCGGTCCCATCTCCTCAGAGATTGTTGCACTGGGTGATGTTGCATTGCCATTCTCAAGGGAGAGCTGCACAGGCGTCCCACGCAGTGAATTAGTCAGTGCTTAACCCTGACAGTTTCTTCTAGCCTCCTGTTTCTCCTCTAATTACTATCCCTTCCTTGCCAGTAATTAAGTCGTCCCACAGCGGGGGGCTTTTTACAACTTGGTATGAGAAGGGAAGTGGCGAGAAATTCCAGCCCTGATCGGCTTGTTGGGTCTCCCAAACCTTAAAATGCTGAGAAATCCAGATCACTACCAAATATCAGCACTGTTCAATTGATTGTTATCGAAGTTTAGCCTTGCAGTGTAGCATCACGTTTTGTGTGTATGTCTGTTTTCCATGTGTGTTTATTAGGGAAAGACAAAGATATACATTTTATTTGTATGGAGCAAATCTCACCCAGTTGGTCTTACAATAATAAAATTCTACGTTTATCCTGATTTGTCTGTAAAATTGTCTGCGCTCCACAGAAAACAATATTCACACTCTTTAGATTTCTCCTTTGACTGTTTTTGAAGGTAACAATGCAACGCAGTTGGTAACCAACAGTGACAAGCTGTTCTGGAATTTCAACAGGTGTGATTGGCTGAGCCCAGGTGTGGTTTTAAGTGGTTACTGCTTTAGTCAGCAAACGGTAACTCACGTCTGCCAACATTCTCTTTGGCGACGTCCTGTTGGTGAGTCATCTAAGTATGCGTGATCACCTCGTAACCGTGTCGCTTAGAAACTGAAGAAAATATATTTATTTAACCGCACACGTCTGTTCTGCTCCTGAATTTGCATTGAACAGTTATATTGTATTCTTGCATTGTAGATTGGTAGAAAACATATTTTATTAAGCCAGTCTTCCTTTTGGCAAGTGCCGTACATCTAGTGGCATTTGTGTCATCACCTCTTTCATTGTTCCTCTCAACCTTTAAGGAACCGTTTCTGTCACCCTCCCACTGCTGCAAAAATAATAAATGAATAAGTTATGAATAAATAAAGGGTTGCTGTGTGACCCACTGAGCATTGGGAAATACAGTGCAGGCAATGAAAATAGCATTCTCTGGTTTTGCCCATGTGATTTAAGCACATGTATGATGACATGCTGTGAAGGCATAAATATAAGTCTTTGTTGTTCCTTTATTGTGAGAAAGAGCGCGTGTTTTTTTAGCGAGTCCTCTGAGTCACTTCAGTGCTTCTGTGAGGCGGTTCTTCATCCCCTTGACTGTGACCTTACTGCCAGCAAACCAGTCTGCTTCACAAGTTGTTGTGATTTTCAACTCAGCGGACCCCCCCGTCATTGTCTCAAGCACTTATATACATTCTCGTTATCACACACTTTTACCACCTTCCCTGTCTCACCGTCCAATGGCACCTCAGACCCCACGACGTCTCTGTCCGCTTTCCTCCGGTCTGTTTCATCTCAGCTGACTGCCTGTCTCCTGCTCTCCCTTTTGGCTACAGCCTGCTGAATTAAACATTGCCGCAGTCTCTCTCAGCAAATCTGCAGACTACATCAAATACGCCGTCTCTCGCTCTATCCAATTACAGATGGCTCATCCAAACTAATTCAAGACCTGAGTCGGACAAACGTTACACCTTGTTTCTGTTGAAAAGAAACGGGGCCGAGATGAACACTGACAGATGCCCGGACAAAGAACACAAAGAAACTCTTGAAAAGGGGATTTTTGGCCATTGTTCATCGGAGAACTTGAACCAATTAGGCAACAGACAATGCTATGCTAATAGCGAATTATAAGAAAATCAGTATTAAAAAAATGGGTGAGTTGCAGGTCTATCTGTTTGCCAGATAGTTTAAATTAGAGGCCGAATAAAGGAAGTTGTTTGCATGTGCAAATTAAAGCCATAGATTATTAATTCAAGGTTTTGTGCTGATCAAGTGGTTGTCTGAGGACTGATTATAGTTAGGAATAATTAATGTCATGAAGGAAAAAGTTCAGAAAGAGATATGCATAATGTGCTTGCATTGGATATAACCATGCTTCCCTCGTATTACAGCTGTGTTAAGGAATGATTTAATGAAATATTTTAACCTCAAAGGACACATGAATGGAAATGTCCTCATGGTGGAGACAAACTGGTGGTGGAGACATCGCCTATTCTTATGCCACGTCTTTCACGTGGGTGTATTTACGAGATACACTAAACTTGTAGCGTGCATTTTAGCAAATATTGCCTAATTAAACCACATAAGTAGTACTTATTTTGGTTCAGAATTATAATCTTGATTTTTGCAGTCAAACGTTGCCTTCATTTGTTTTGGGAGGTTAACATACAACACCAAAACATTTGTCACACTTTTTCACCACTCCCTTTTTGTCACATGACTTGCATCTGTAATATTTAAAAAAGTCCAGATCTAGAAGACATTGTTCATCAACTTTGAACTCGTTCGAGCACCGAGCGTCATTGAGCCACCTCTCACCCCTCCATGTCCAGCAATAGCAATGTGCATATGATGTAAAGATGCGGGCTCAACACGCACAGGCGTTCTTTGCTGGCCTAGCGTAAATTCTCAGTCATCCATTTTAAATTTCTGCACCTGGACATTAGCCAAGAATATGCTGGGTAGTGAAATTGCATCTGCTCCTTACTGGGCTGGCTTAGCTTCTATCTTGGCTCTCGTCCTGGGGGCGGAGGACTCTGCCTTTGTTGGGCCTGGCTGGTTGGATTCGGTGATCGGAAGATGCCGTTGCCGGTGATTGTTTCAAGGTCCAGTGCACTTTATCTAATCTCTCTTACACCTTCTCTCATTGTGATACACGTATCTCCGCCATATGCCGTAAAACAAACCCACCCGGCAACGAAGCCTGGAATGTGTTATCCACCAAAAACCTTTTTCTTAAGCAGACTAATACAGTCAAGAGTATAAATGTACATTAATTAATCTCTTGATGTTCCTACAAAGACACGCCTAATAAGCTCATTTTGATTTTTAAATGTGTGAGTGAGTTCTTCATGAGCCCTGGTCCAATGACAAGAGCGGCTCCATCAACCTTCTCTTTCCATTTATTTTGGCGTGTCTTTTCAAAGTATGATCAATCAGAACTATTCATTCTCATAAATATTTCTATTTCAAATGACAACCCCCATCTTGCGTCTTTGATTACAGAGCAATGCTGATTTGAGGCCTTTAAAATGCATTAATGGCCACCAGATTTGCATTTATATTGGTTTCTTATTCAGGCACACGAGAACCTGAGATAGAGCTCTGCGAACAAAGACCAAAGAGAGAACAGGCCTTATCTGAAACACATTCGACCCCATAATAGCGTACAAGCAACCCAATGAGAGATGCTAGTTTGAGTAAACCAGGCCATCCAGTTTCACCGCGACCTGAAGCACGCGTTGATACACACAATCCCACCGGAGGTCTGATTCCGTGTGCACAACGCAGCCAGGCGGTGAAAGTAACTTACTTGTGACCGATGAATGAACATGCAGGAAATGTACACTTATGTTTATGAAAACAGGGGAGCAGCAAACTGAAAGAATGCAGTTTGGAGATTACAATCAGCAGTGACACATACAAAGCCCACTCCAATCATTTTTTTTTTTATAGAGGAATAAGTCCAGAGGGAGAGGATAATTGGTGCCTTGTGGTGTGTCTTCCCCCTTCAAGCGAGCCGTGACCTTTTCAGAGCCCTGGCACTTCCAAAATCTGTTTATCCTTCAAATTAGGCGCATCGCCCACGTCATTAAAGACGGGGCAGATTTATTTGTTGCTGATCAGGTTGGCATTGTCCGTGCAGCGTGCCACCGGGGTAATCTCTGTTGATAAGAGAACCCGAAAGGAATGGATGCTTTGTCTCTCCGCAAATCTGATTCAACCACTTTCCACCACTAAATCGTCGAGGCAGAGAAGGTCCCCGGGGAAATTTACACAGCGATTCAGCTCTCATTGCTGGTTAGAGTAGAGCACGGCTGGGCAATCATGTGCCGAGGAGGACCGAGAGTATGTATGATTTCATTCCAACCAAACACCAGCCCCACCTGATGTCACTTATTTACACACACACACACACACACACACACACAAACACACACATTGCCCCTTTCTCGTTGAAGATGTATTAATCATTGAAATTAACTTGTGGTCCAAGTTGGGATTAAAATCCTTGGAAAACACTTGGATCTCAGGGAGAACGTCGCACACCATTGACTCAGATACGTTCAGATTAGATTTTTTGCACAGTATGCCTTCCCTGCTCAAAAGCAGTGTGCTAATACAGCGGTAGAGTGCACTACTCTGCATTGTACAGAGCATTCCATATGTTAAAGTAATAGACTTTACTGTTGAAATGATCAAAAGGGATCAATCGAACTTTACACGGTGTGTTTTGCAAATGTTGAATGTTGATTGTTATCATCAAATTCTTCACGCGCTTAGTGTGAAATTGAATCGTCTCGTCGCGAGGAAAGGGATATCCAGCAACGATAGCTGAATTTAATAACCCTAATGGTTTGTTAAGAGGTAGAAATGACAGGAGCCACCTGGGCCCGGCAACGTCCCCTATCAGCCCCCGACATGCAAACACACACACACACACGCTCTGTTTTCATAAATCACTGCAGCATCACAGTCGGCGCTCGACGGCTCGCGCGGCGCCCCGTGGAAAGCGGCCTCCTCAGAAGTTTTAGCCTCTGAGATTCGTGTCCCTGTGCAACATCCCGCTCTGTCACGTTACGCATTATGCAAATGCATGTTTGCTGTTCATGTGACGATATCAAGGCGAGGAAGCCGGTGGGGACCCGGGGCTGTGGCAAGGCACCAAGAGAGATGGAGCAGTGAGACAGTGAACAAACGCTGTGAGAGGAATGCCAAAGGAATGTAGCAAATGACTCTTTTACTCTTTCCATGCTTCTGATTTCGAAGGGATTGGAGAGAAATCAAAGGACGTCTTTCCTAGAAACAGGGTTTCTATCTCAATCTCTCCACCACTTCCTTTGTAGAATTGTGGAATAAATAATGCGTTGTAGAATGCTAAACAAGATATGAACTATATTAATATAATCGTTGAGGTGTCAAAAGAGACATTGATCAATGATTTAAAGGTAAATTAATTAGTTATAGTCCTAATAGAGTGCAGGGGTAGGATTTATAATTAGACACTAATGGTTTGTCAAGTTCTTATTATGAGTTCTGATGTGTGTGAAATTTGCAAGTAGATGAATGAATTAGAATGACCATAACATATCAGTTAATATAACTTCATATATTTTGGGCTATAAACTCTTATTGTCTCTGTTGGTAGTGAATAATTTAGATGTGTTTTAGTGTGTTTATGTGGCAAAACAGATAGATCAATAGGCACAGTGAACTTTATTCTAATGTGAAACCAATTGTAAAAGAAGGCATAATGTGAGAACTAAAAATCTATTACTTTATTCTGCGTTATGCATCTAGCAATTTGAAAGTGGACTAAGTGAAATGTAGGATCCAGTATTTGGGGTTTGTGATCTGTGAGTGCAGTGAAAGTACAAACAGAGGACTTTATTAATATGAGAAAAAGAAGTCGACAGTGCTGAGAGTGGTTGCAAGTCCGTATAAAAGATGCACACTTAATCGGTTAAAAATGTACACAGTGCAGCTCTTTGCAACCAAAATAGAAGAAGAAAAAATATTAAAACCTACAGATTCTTAAAAAATGCACAGGCTGAAAGTGAACTCACCTATAAATTTTATATCTGGTCGTAAATCCTTGGCGGAATCTTTCCACAAAGGACAGATAACTCCGAGAGTGGTGGAACGGTCCACGGTCAGAGATGAGCCAGTCATGTTGCTTGGTGACATGTTGTTCAGTTGCCAACGGGTCCTGGCGTGAAGACTGAACTGTTATATGGTCCCATATAAACAGGAAGCAGATGACCTCAATAAACCTCCAGTTCATGCTTTTTTTTAAGCCGCTCTCCGTTCATTCTCGCTCCATTATGTGGAGACCTGAAGGGAGAGAAAGAGGGAGGGAGACACAGAAATAGAGGAGTGTTAGATGACAACATCTATTTGAGCAGTACAAGATAATGTCATACGGTCATGTTAATTGTGCTGTAGTGAACAAATAAAAAAGTGCCCTTGTCATTGACCGGTTGCTGTTATATGATGTGTATTTATTTTCGGTTCTTCCTCAGACGGTTCACCCTTCATGCCTCCCTTGAGTTTTTCAGAGAGACAAAACAGATTGTGCCTCTCCACACAAGGACTGTTACCCTTTCGCTGATAAATATGAAGTACATCCTCTACGGTTGCTGTCTTTTTCTTTTCTTTTTTTTTTTACAGATAATTGGTGCCATGATAACTTCTGACAAGGTTAGAAGACTGCTTCACAATATGTTATGACACCCACCCACGAATGTAAAAGAACACCATTTCCCTTTACCCAGTGGTGTCAATTACTGCTGGAGAAATTGTTCAACTATTGACTTGTGACTTCATGAATTGTTAAACCTAATGTGATACACAATATTGCCTTTCTCCTCAAATACAAAATAAGAACCTAATTATGTTCCACTAAAGCTGCTAGGGGTTGTTAATACAATTGGTTTATTTCCCTAGCTTCATAAAATGGCAGCATAATATAAAATGTGACTCTATGTTCATAAAATATTTGAGAGAAAATGCATTTTTTTTTTATAGTGGGCACACAGATCAGCATAACTGCAAAAACGGAGAAAATCTAAAACCATATTGAAATAAGGCTTAATGGGTAGTGTTTTATTTATATAATAAAACTCCTTGAGGCAGCAGACAATAAACGCCACATCTAACGCGCCACGAGTTGGGCCACTCATGATTACCGCGGTGACATATTACGCCACTGCTCCATTACGTCACGCGCTCAATGGAAAAAAAATGAAAAAGAATGTAGAAAACATTTTTACAATTTCAGAAAGAACATAAAAAATACAATATTCCCTCATTCTGAATTTACTGTGAACACTGGCGTCCACTTGTAAGTGAAATAATGTGTCTTACTTACTGATAAAGAGACGATTTTTAACGGTAATTGCGTTAAAAGAACTTTGGCCCCTGGCCGTGAAGCACCCAACAGTGTGCTATCAAGTGCCGCTCTATGCGAAAAATCCTCCCCTTTTCATGGCTTATTAGAGAATAATGCTTCATAAAAGAGCAGGGCCAATTTAATGGACCTAATCTTTTCCTGTTAAATATATGATGAACTACGCGATTGCAAAAGTTGAAGAAATCAAAGTCGCACACTTAAGGAGACAGTGTGCGTCTTATCATGGTTAAAATAAGTGTCTTTTGACGGCTTAGATTTATTCGGTATCTCGACACTGCTTCACCTACTTGCCAACGGACCAGGAAACATTTGCGATTGTGCTAAAAAATATAGACAAACTGTTTGTGATTATACAGCCTATTTGAAGTATAATCAGTACTTAGGAATGATAGTAATTAAACAACTGCATGGCCCTGCATGCCAGCTCACATCACATCTGACAGAAGGAAAAACAAGCCTCCTTTTCCTCCCATGAACGAGATACTCAGTGGCAACGACAAATATGACAGTGTACTGAACTGGTCCATTTTAAGCTAATTATCTTACATTCATTTGAGCTTGGCTGTCAAGATGAAACAATACATATAGTGATAGGGAGGGACGCTGCTGAGCACGGAATTAATGAGGATATGCCCTTTCGCAAAGATGGGGTGTGAGGATGAATTTCCAATGGGGAACAGAAAATGGATGAAAAAATGTTTTAGTGAGTAAATACATTTTTACAGACATATTGACTGGAAAGTTAACTACGATATCTTTTTAGAAAATGTTTGCGTGAACATTTTACAAGTACTTAAGGTGGTTGAATCTGTAATTCTTTGTTCCCATGTTTATGAATCTGAAATTAATCCAGGACAGCATCATTTGTTTAATGTGGTGTATAATTATTTATGTTCAAAGTTTTCTAGTGTAAATACAGCGACTGTAATGACTGCAATCACCTTTTGAGAATAAAATAGCATTTATAAAGCATTACAGAATAAGCTATTGATCTTTAGATCCGTCTTAACTATCCATTGAAGAGTTGAACCATAAAACCAAACTTATTTTCTAAACCTTTGCCAAATTCACTGAAACTAGAAAACATGATTTTGAAAATTAGGCTTCAATAACAAAACATTGGTAGCATATTGTTAGAATTTTAACAAAGAAAAGAAAGAAGAGGGTTCATTCTGTTGGCCCAAGCTGGATTTATGGTATATTTAATAAGGTAAAGACTTTACTAAGCATGTTTAGGGAGGTGCACGTTTTCAGAGTGTGGCAAAATCACATAATCATGAAATTTGTACCGTTCGACCACTGCTAACTTTCTCAATTTGGTAAGGAAATGTGATCGGAAGACTAGATCTCTTCATGTACTGCATTGTCTTCATGCAGAAATTACAGAGTAACTAACAGTGATTTTATCTTTGAGGCAGCGCCAATGAATTAAGGTCACAAAATACACATATTTTCTTTTTTGCATGCACGTCATTTCTATACCCTGAACTCTTTTACATGCAGAACCTCAACCCTAAAGTTATTGTGTGCTCTTGAGTTCCCCATCAACATAAAAATCAGTTCTGCTTAGTCACTTCGACGACCTGAGTTGTCATTTCTGTCTGAGTCCTTGAAGCCTCCTGCAGTGAACAGACTACATTTATGATGTATGAAAGTAAATCCTCAGTGATTCTTTTTTTCTCACTAAGCCTGTTATAAGTAAGATCTGCCTTTCTTATCCTGCCATGAAATAGTATCCATCCCCTGCCAGATTAATTTGCTTGTTTGCTTTGTGCGCTTGGCATCTGAACATTTTCACATCTTCACACCGAAATGCTTTGCTAGATAAAAAAGGACTCAAGCGAACAGCACTGTGTGATACAAAGGAACAGTGGACAAATATGAGTCATCGTGACAACTAAAAATGCGGATGACGGTGTCATCATCTGTATATTATGTTGTTTAAAATATGTTTTCTCCTCTAAGAGGCAACGAAATGACCCTTTGAGAGGAAATGGTGAAAATTGTGAAGGAAGATTTATTTTGTACTTCAATTAGAAAAACACATTACTAGAAGGTAGGCTTGATTCTGATGTTCTGCATGCCTCCATCACACTCTGAAGGCCTAACTGAATCAATTCACGCTGATGAAAGAAAGCGGTCCGCATGGGGTAGGTTGATTCACTCTTGGTGTTTTGGGGGTAGGAGCCATGTGGTGCAGTGCAGCAGATGCACAGCGGGAAATGGACCAGTATTATAAGAATCAATCAGATAAACTCTTCCAGGGTTCCTCCCTTTTAAAAAAAAAATGCAGGCTCTATGCCACGCTTCCCTCTCAGTGTAAAACATGTAAGCTACTGAGAACTGTTCGGGAGCCTTTAAACAAAACAAAAAAAAATTCTCTCAGGAATAAATGAATGTTTAATGCAAGAAGGGCTGACTCACCAAGAGCAAATGTGCTGCACTGTAAACAAGCCACTGAGGGCAGATGATGTTAAATGGGACGAGATATCACATTTGGTTAATAATTGCTGCCCACCTCCTACTAGAACTGTTGTCCGCTGTAGGAAAAGGTTCAAGCCAAATAATTTGGTGGGGAACCACGGGGACAGTTTAACAACTGTGGTGGGGCCGTCCACTCTACACAGTTACTGAGGATTTAAATGCTTCGGCACGCAGGGCTTCAATGTTTCGGGATGAAATCTGGGGACGTGGGGGTGCTAGTAACAAAACCGGAGATTCTATCTTTCATTTGACATCACTTTCATGGATATAATGATGTTATTTAATAGTAAATGTTATGCAAAAATCAGTAATGTCAGTGTTGTGGCATTGGCAACTTGAAAACATGAACACACTTAGTCTGCACTCCAGCTAGTCGAATGAGCCACTAAACAAACCTTCACTGCTGTTTCCAGGCTACATAGCCAATTAACGTAGATGCAGATGTCACTTGGGTCTCGTTAGATGCTGATGTGGTCCTTACTCTTCAATACCACCAACAACTGGTCGCCAATGACAATTAAGCTACAGGGCAAGTTTGTTTGACTCTCCTTCCCTGTGGTGAAACTCTGGCAGCCTCCCACCTGCTGACGTTTACACACACAAATCGGAGGAAAAGGAGCATTTCTGAATAATAATACGTTTTTAAAAAGTTGCTATAATTTACGAGCCATACTCCCATGGTCCCGCATCCCATGGCATGCAAATTATATATTATTTCATGCATAGAAATCAGCATTTTGTGATAAAAAAGGGTATGCATAAATTGAATGCATTGACGGATTCAACCTGATGTTAAGTGCCTTAAGTTACAGGGCTTCACATGAATTATTCTGCTGTATTACTGCTAACAAATGAAACCTTTTTCAAAATGCTGTATGAAAAAATACTGCACCAAATGTTGTGCACTCCACTCCACTGAGATCCACCGACTTGATGGCAAAATATTTTTTTTGAAACCTCTCCATTCGGAGGTCTTTATGCTCTGTTGCTGCGTGAAATCATAGCCCACACAAATCACCAATCTCACATGTGTTCCACTCATTTGTTTGTTGGTCGACCTGTCGGAAATATTCTTTATCTTGTGTTTATTTGCAGATTACTGTTATTTGAACAGTGGATTAGAGAAACGGGGAAAGGAAGAGAAGGACTCGATCACATTTACCCTTGAATAAACAGGGTAAAAAGGGGAGGATGTCTGCTCCAGGAAATCACAAGACAGGACAAGGGAGGCTTGTTTTCTCCATCCCCCTTTTTAAACCGCTTCATTCATGCCGCAACTCCTCCTCCATTCTACTTCATTCAGGGAGATTCAATCTCCATTCTGGTCCCATCACTGGCTTCGCCAATCAATTCCTGCCTCCCCTGTGTGGGGCCCTAAGTGTCCCTCTTTATTCTATAAAGTTCATAAGAATGGGGAGGCTTGTTCTCCTTATTTGTATTCTAAATCCCAGGGAGGCAAGAGATCAGTGTAGAAAGGAGCCTTTTGGCTGGAAGGCAGGTAGACTCTAAGGAATTGGAGCAGCTATAATGTATTTCCGCACAATCCGTCCATCCACGGCTCCCGCATGACACCTGGTCACCGCTATTTTTGAGTTTGAACTTTTGGGGAGGCAAGCCGATGTGAGTTCTCTCTGTGCACTGCTGCGTCCACAGACCTTACCTTTGAGGTAAGGTCTGTGGATGGTTGGTAGCCCAGAAGTAACAGCACGAGGAAGGAGGAGGGCAGAATATGCCATACCAGTGTCATCTGAATTCTGAGAATGATTTCTGCACAGCTCACAGCCATGTCTGGAGAGGCGTGGTAATGGTCTGCCAGTTGCAATTTCTGGGAAGCAACAGAGCAATTGGGAAGGCCGGCCGTGGCTAACTCGGTTTGTAGTGGATTCCTTTTCCCTCGCCAATCTCTCGCCTTGCTCCCGTCGTTTCTTTTTGAAAAAGGACCGCAGTGGCACCCTGACCTTCAAAGAAACATGGCTGAGCGAGCGACACTGATAATTAAATTCTCTGGTTGGTCAGTTGCAACCAATCAGCTCAGCTCGGGGATCAATGGCTGATTTTGAAAAGCAAACTAATTCACTAATGGTCAGAGTTAGTCCAATTTACCTGGTTGCTGAATTATTGTGGCCGAATCCATTCAGGGAGGATCAATGCAAGGCGGGGAGAGGAACGGGAAAGGGGAGCCGGGGCATCCGTCATGTGAAGCGCTGCGAGGAGTGTGCTTCAAGGTTTATTTGATAGCTGCCTAGTTAAACAGCAGCAACGCGGGGGCGGTGTATGGGACGGTTTTAAATAGGGGCTGTCTCTGCCATAAAGCAAATTAATTAATAAGGTCTCAGTGTAACACACTCACAAGTGCAAAGACTGTGGATGGTGAAGGTATAAAGGTTTCTGGGTGTGTTACTCAGATAATTTAAGCACATTGACCAGCCAACAGGCAATTCCATTTAGCATGAAATATAAATTGAATTGCTTCATGAAGAATTCTGCTGCAATGAAATGCATGTGACATCTGCATTTCATTTTATTCCCCATGTTGATTCCCCTTCAATAGGTTGTTTTAATACATTTAATTACTGCTCTGAATGTCTCTTTAATACAATTCCATGGAGTCAGGTAACAATAGTTTGAACACGGCATCGGCCCAGTCTTGAAAAGCACGAAATCAATATCGGCAAAGGCTACATTTTGATTATTTTCAGAGCTTTAACCTGCTTAAACGGGCCTTTCCGAGAAGGAACTCTGTTCTGTTATTTGTGCTCTCTTCAAAGCAACCGAGCTGCCAAGATCGGTTAGTTTGTCATTGTTATTGTATGAATTTGGTTAATCCAAACTAAGCCTGTGAAACACCAAAGTCACACACTAACAAACACACTCACTGTTTGAGGCAGCAACTCCGGAGTTATTTGATGCAAAATTTTAGTTTTTTTCAAAGGGGTCTTATAAGTATCAAGAGAGTACAGATACAGCAGCAGCTTGCGTTCTCTGTCAGAAAGGCCTTTCCGACCGCGAGGTAGAGGCAGTGAAGGAATAGTGTACAGTTAAACCGATACCGATTTTGAGGCGGGACTTTTTAGGAAAGTAAAATACATTTCATGGCTTTGGCTCCTGCGTAGCAGCTCCTTTCTACTCCCGAAAGCCGATGGCGAGCCGACCGCCATCTACTATAGGTAATTTATTCGCTATGAATAAGTACCTCACAGAACCATGGCATGAAAAGAAATCTGAACTATCCCTTAGAGCTAGAAAAGAACACAACAGAAGTGATTTGCTCATCTGGTTCCGAGAGAAGGTGGTTTTCACTGATAGGAAAAGCAGAAGGATTGCACCGCTTTAGCCGGCGTCTGAGTCTTTGGGCCGAAGAGAATGAGATGCTAGCCGGAGCAGGCAAGCCATCTGTCACCGCATCCACCGCTGCTGCCGTACGCTGCCGTGGCCGCAGAACAGATGAAGATTGATCATTTGTCAACTCGCAAATTGGCTTTCAAGTGGTTCCTCTAATTACTATGTGGTTTTATTGATGAGAAACAACCGGCTGCTTTCCTACGAATTACCTCACTGGTACACCGTCCTTGCTTTGAATATCTTGAGTTTCAGCGTCCTCTCCGAGGGCCTGAACTGCACGCCGAATAAAACGGGGCAAAATGCTCCAACCTCGACAGATTTCGCATGCTGCTTCTTGTCCTGATGCTCCGCTGAAACAATGTGAGGTTTAAAAAAGGGAGACAATTCAATTCCCTCGGCTGTTCACAGTCAAAATGCCCACTGAGTTGCTCCGTGGGCCTGAATAGGACTTAGGGCTGTAAATGACACTGTTCGCACGGCAGTTCTACTTTGCTCATGTGTGTAAATGTCAAGTGATGTCATCCACTGTGTGGTTTCCACTGAAAGGACTCAAAGAGGTTTTCACCCAAAGGGGAGAAAGAACAGGAAGTGAATGTCATGGGTGGGTTTTTAAATCCGTGCACCTCCAACAGAGCACATGTAAGATAAGTAAAGGCCTCATGTATATATAAACGCACCCACAGGGCCGAGGCATTTGTTAAGTCTTTGTCTCATCTGCAACTGTGCATGGAGCTTGAAAAAAACAACAACAACAACACAACAGGGATGTAACGGAGCCGCTGTGCAGCTCATCCCAGGCCCCTGTAATATATCTTTTATTTTTTATTTTTTTACTGTAATTACCAGCAGAATTAAGCAGCAGATACTCCTTCCTCTCTTCCTCCTGTGACTGATCTATCATAATTGCTTGTGTCTGTAACATTTTATTCACATCTCGCTATCAGTGCCACGGAGCAGAGTGTGATGAAGTGTTGTTGCGAGGCAACTGTGAGACGGCAATTGGATCGCGGGGCAGCATTTTATTTTTTTACGGATACGCGCGAGGGAAGTATTGCTTTACCGGGACGAGGGCATTATTTGCTGGTCTAGTTACAGAACTTCGGTAGGGAAATAAATGTTCCTCGTTTCGTCACACTGGATTTTATCAGCATGTGCACAGGATGAAGCTGGAAAAGAACAATGTGTTTTACTAAAACGTGTCCTTCCCCAATTGCACTCACTAACGATCATCGTACTTGAGCAATTCCGGCTGCCAGATGTTTGAATCACAGAAAAAAGGTCGGTGACAAAAAAAAGATAAAAGAAAAGTGTTTGGCCAGCACATTTCCGAGTGTTAATGCTGCTTCACGTAACCCTTCACAACAACCTTCCACTTGCACTTTTTTTTCTCCGGCAGAGTTCTCAACACAACAGCTGCTGCCCTCTCAGGGGACCGGACTGCTGGCGTTACGCAGAGAGAGAGATTTTGTCCAGCTGCAGTGGGTATTTTTGTTCCCCTTTTTCCTTTTCCGCGCACTCTGATGCGTTGCCCGGACTCCTTGACACCATTCACCTATTTGATGTTCGCTTTACAATCCGCCCGTCGACGTGCTGCTAATCAGGAGACTTTGGCAAAGAAGGGTTCCCCCGTCTGACCCGCCGTCTGGCTCTCCGGGGGAAAAAAGAGGGAATGGGGTGTTAAGCTTATGGTCACTGCTCCTATTGTCCTTAATTCACAGCCAGTAAATTTGGGGAAAGCAGAGGAGTCCGCATGGGCTCGGTGGGTTCCATAAATCAGCAAAATCTGCAGAGACGCTGAGCAGATGGTGGGAATCATTTTTTTTTTTTAAATAAGTGTTCCCATCTCCTTTCCTGCGGATTAAGCACGGCAAAGCTGAACTGCTCTGTGTTACGTATCCCTCGTGGTGCCATAAATATCAATATTCTGAGGGTGTTTTTGTTCAGTGCCAGGCTCGATCCCCCTCATAGTTGGAATGAACTTTCTCTGCCAACCTCAATTTAGTATCATCTATTAACCTACAGTATGCCATTGGCAATTTAGTGCTGCAACGTAGCTTCTGTATCACGAAGACATAAAATGCCTCTATTTGGCTTTTTATATTCAAAGTGCACTACAATGTAGTAAAACATATAATAAAGAGTCTATGAAGGATGGGCTGTTTTATTTGCTGGTATTCTCCAGATAAATTGGACGTGTCTGCCGTCTAGCCCTGGGAGCTTGTTGAGGTGATTACTCTGCAGTACCAAGGACAGTGAATTCATTCCCAGAATGACTGGAAATAGTTGTATGGGTGTATTTGTGAGTTTGTTTCCGTCTAATTGCAGATGCAAATACGATCAGCCAATAACTCTCTAATAACTAATCGGCGTGAAATGTACGGCAAGTAATTTTGCTATTTTAAATTACAGATGTTTTTTACGGTTAATGCGGTGTTGTCATGACTAGTGATGTTAGTGTTGCTGCCTTGCTGTATCTTAAAAGGAGGGACGGATTGAAATGGGGATGCTCAATGTCATACGCACGAGCGCTCTCACATCCGGTCCAGTTCATAGATCTACATGAGCAAAGGCATCCCTGAGCAGACATTTTTAGGCCTGATATGACTAAAAGGATTTCGAATTTTTGCTGAGAGGAGCTCTTTCTTTTCTGCACCATATTTCGTCCTCCTCTACTTGGGAGGTTATCGCTTGCAAAAATGTGCCCTTGATATAGGTTACAGCAGCAGACTTGTACATATTCCCAATGTTAAGATTGAAAATAGAGCGCTCTTGACCTCTTGCCATTGGAATTCTACTGTCACTGTATTCCTCCACTAAGCTGTCCTCTTTTCATCCTATAACTCAGCGGCTTTTGCCACAAGGCTAACATTCCATTTACCATGTTTTCCATTTACTAGCATTTCTATGGCATCCTTCCTTAGACAGCAGTTCATGTTCTTGCAGTGTCAAATGCTTTGGTCAGTTATTCAGGCATTAAGTAAAACCACTTTTTGCTTAACCATGGAAGAACAAGGGGGATTTTATATGGGTCTTTTTTTAAATGTTATGTTCAAATAAAGACAGCAATTGCCCATAAATTAGGGTTTTATAGCTGTTGGATAATACTTAGTGTACGAAACGGCATCCGCATCCAAGAGAGTGTACCTCCGTCTAAATTAAGGAAATGTATGAGTTTCATACGATCATTCAGTTCTCCATTTTGGACAATTTACTGAAATATTTCGGTAACTCTTAACCGAAGACACTGTTCAGTACCTTTTCAACCCAACAAGCTTTAAGACTTTGACATTCAAGAAATACCTTTTAGTGGGGCCCTCAAAAGGCATTAGAAGCGATCAATGGACGACATCATAGCTCTATAATCAAAGCTCTCTGATTCTGTCATTGTTACATTCTTGTCAGCAGAGGTTTTAAAGGCAGGTTGAGATAAAAGATGGAAAGATGCCTCTAAATTTGTCAATAAGGCTTAAGAGCTGAGGATCATATCATGAGAATAACAACATTCTGTCTATATGTGTATCTGCAACTCCAAGGAGGAAGCAAATCTCTAGTCTAGTTTTCTCGTTTTATTGCCATGGCTGAATTAATGAATTTCTTTTAGTTTTAGTCTTTTAGTTTGTTACTGTGAAGATGTCCAGCTGAGGCAACCACCACATCTTCTCTCCAAATAGCTGGCTGTTTATCAGATCTAATTGCTGTGAGTATTAAGGACCAAATAGTTTATTAAAACTGGCAAGCTAGTGCGTTAACATTTTAATGTTAATACATCAGTGGGTGTGTTTCTTGAGCATAAGCTCAGGGTGGTCCTCATAGATGAAATACTTGGCTTTCTGAGATTGCAAATGTGGAGGAAATGTGCTCACAGTAATGCTATAATGTTTAGAAAAATTAAGCTTAAGCACGGCTCCCACCGAGAGAACATTCTTTGTCTTGTCTGGAAATAAGCTTTGGGTAATCCATTTCCTCTTTTGTGACAAAAGGCTCTGGCTTGGCTGAAGGATGTCTATGAGCGCTGTGCCTCTGGTACGACTTTTGAAAGGGGTGGCAAGAGTGTTTTCATTCAAGTGCCAAAAAGACGGCTGAAGGCGGCGCGAAGCGGTTGAAAGGGTTAATAAAGAGCGTACTGATTCATGATTAGCTCCCGTGTGGGTAAGAGGAGGAGGAGGAGTGAGTTCTAGGTGCACTTAATTGGATGATGAATAAAGAGGAGGTGGCCTCTCGAGTTTTAGAGCGATGTGATGATGAAGGAGAGGTGTGAATGAAAGGAATGCAGCCAAGAGGTGTGGCAATTAAAGAGTAATGAATGAAAGAGTAGCCTTGAGGTAAATTTATTAAAAATGAAGAAGTCTTCCTTGCTCAATTGCAATGATGAAAGGGGTGACTATTGTGCCGAGCAAACAAGATCAATGGAACTGAGCATCAAAGCAGATCTGTCCTGACATCAACAGTCCATTGGCAGAACATGAGGCAGATGTGGAGGTTTTCCGTTATAAAACTGTTCAGTTGTGGATTGTTATCCAGCCAAAGGGCTACCACCATTGCACTTTTCCCCCCTCCTGCCCACCACTGTGACTTGAATCTGCCGCGTCGCCTCTTCTCTGCCCTACATCGGTGTCATGTTGGTGTGCTGAGTCTGCAAAAAACACCAGAGAGGATAGCGCTTCACCTGCACTGGCCTCTCCATCATTAAAACTAACAACACCAGCTCAATCAGCAAGGCAGCGCAGAGGTCTTTGGGGATGTGCGTGTGTGTGCTCCGTGAACATGTGAGTGCATATGTAAATGTGTGCTGGTCCCTGTCCTCTACGATTCAATCGATGTTTTTTTTTTTTTTTTTCATTTTCAAAACATGCCGCATGCTGCATATGTATTTATGTGGTTGGGTGAGCAGCAATTCAGCATCAATGAACAAGATCAATGAAGCACACTGTGGTAATGTGTCATATTATACAGAAGACTAAACATAAATACGTAGGTCACCAAAAACATGATTAGGTACAGTACTGCAGTTTGGACCATTTCAGGTGAAAATATTATGCCTATGTTCAACTACGGTAATTAGATAAGAATAACGATCCTTTTTTGCATCTATTTTGCGACACTCGTTACCAGCCATCGTTTTGTGGGCATTGTCAACAGCTTTCATAACACCAATTCAGAATCAGAGGTTAAAATAGCACCGGAAGGCAGCCGGGCAGCATAGCATATTTGTTATCACACACCGTGAACGTCTAGCAGGCAGCATATTGAGCAGAGATGTAACTTTAACATCGCAGTAAGCAGAATACCCACAACGTTGTGTGAACATTCATGATTCATTCGCTGGGATTTAAATATAGTCGAACACGTTTCGTGAATCCCCGTATGCAGTGGCTGATTAAATCATGAGATGTCTCGGTATTTACAGTGCACACTGTGCATCTTCTCCCAGTCTGCACTCTGTCAGCAGTTTGATTCAAACACAAATCTGACTGGAACACAAATCACTTCTCTGTCTGGCTCAGGCGTGCTTGTCAGATTTCCAGGGCTTTCGTGCTAAAACAGCATCTCAGCGTAACAAATAGGCCCTCTGTGTGCTGATTTGAGATTCTTTATTCATATTTCAAACACCTAGGATCCGTCCGTGTCTGTCTTATTGGTGTGAAGAACAATATATAGGACTGATCATAATGATCTCGCCGTTTGGGGATTACATCGTAGTCCAAAATTAGAAAAAGCAGTGTTAATGGAATGCGTTGCCAGTTTGGCACAGAGCTGGTGGCACGGTAGAAATTATTCATATTTTGAGATGCAATCAGTGTGTACTTTCTGTGCCTTTACCTCTTTGATTCAAGGCAAGAAATGAGTCACCCACTGGAGCGTTTAAAGTTATTCAAATTGTGAATATTTTGGTGAATTATGACCTGCAAATGGATTGACTTTCCGGTTTCACCCGATTAAGATGAAATCCACAAAGAAATAATAAACTGTATCTTTTTGGCAACTTTGCTCTGGTTGTAGCATGTCAGCAATTAGAAAATAGAGAAAAGGGAAAATGAGACTATGAAAAAAGCTTTTTACTGATTTTTACAGTTTTTTCAGCCTGTTAAAACCTAAAACGTAGATCAAAAGGGTTATTAAAACACAACATTTGGCCTCCCTTGCATCTCTATGAGCTAATTTAGGTTATCTGATACACAATCATCCCAAAGCATAATATAATTACCCCTGACATTTCCTTGATTGCGTTTTGAGCCCAGAGGGAGCAGCTTAAAGACCTGCACTGCTTTACGACTGAATTTCACATTATTACAGTTATTCTAATTCAGTTACAAAATCAAATACCATTACGCGCCTTTTGGTAAGTCTTTTTTATGCTGACGCTTAAGAAAAGCCTGCTGAAGATTTCCTTGGTGTTCCATTAATTCCCCAGAACCCCACAGAACCAAATTGTCCTTGTTACCTCCACCATCTCATGTCAACACCTTTCCCCCTCTCTCTCCTCGCTCATGCATCCCCCCCCGATACGTGTGACCATCTCTGGAAGAGAGGACAAGGAGAGAGGGCCCCCCCTCCAATTTCTCTCCACCTCTAATAGCCACTTCCTTGTGTTACATGATCACCGGGTGTCAAGATTAAAGAATGGCTACTGCTTCCCGGGGCAGACATAGATAGGAGACAGAGAAAATAGCACTCCATAATTACTGATAAATCGAGCACACTGCTGCTTCTCCCTCTACTTCCTCCCCATCCACCTGGCCCCGATGTCAACGTGAGGGGCTGAGCGAGTTAAGCTGGGGAAAAATAAGTTGACCACGCCAGCCGCTTTTTTTTTTTTTACACTGCTGAAATTGCAGGTAAGTTCAGGCAATTTGGGGCCAATTGACTGACTTGGAGCTATTATTCACCTTCCAATCATCCCCCCTCTGCAGTGGGACTCAGGACTATACGCTCACTTAGGGTGGCTGCGGCACTGTGGCACAATGGCACCAGCTGACATACCGCACAGAACTATACCGTACAGCTCGCTCCACCCAACACAGGTAAGCTGCTGTAATAAAAATACAGTAAAAGTCTCGGCTCCGACAGGGGTTTGTAACCCACACAGGATGATGGATGCACAAACAAACAAGAATTCCTCTCCGCTCAACACTACACATGTGCAGTGTTAGGGGCAGCGGCTGACACCAGTGGTAAAGAATAACCAGCTGGTTGCAACCCCCTGTCTTTATTTAATAGTAATATTACAGCGGAAATGGCAAATAAAGTACGAAGCAAAACATAGTACGTAATGCACGGCAAGTAAACTGTCTCGTATGGTCTAGATGAGCTCAACAAGGCAAAGAAAATCGGCCATATGTTGGTACCGGTAGCCCGATGATAAGACTGAACTCACTAAACAAATAAGCGGGCGGTGGTCGAGCTCGCAAACGGAACCAGATGACCCTGCGGCGACCTGAACGAGCTAATTTGTGTAGCTGTGTTTTTTCAGCCCACAACGGCTGACGCAGGAGAAGAGATCGATCTGGCCGCACTAATGCTTACGACGCCATTTTCAAGATGGACTTTTCAAGAAAAGCTAGACAAACCCTGAAGCGATCGAGCCTGTAACAGGCACAGAACAGAGGTGGGTTAATTAATGTAATATGCTGCAAATTTATGCCATTTTGCAAATTTAATTCGATGTGAACACTGAAAATAGCAGCAGCCATATCAAAGCATATTTCCACTTATAAAAACATTAAGCCATGTAATTAATAATTAAAGTAAAAATTAAAATATTACTTAAAAAACAGTGCACAAATGTGTTTTTTCTTTTGCAATTTGGCATTAGTCCATCAATCTGTTCCAAAAGATTGTCCTACAAAGTTTCTAGATAATTTGTATTTGTATTACATATTTTAACTATGATCTCTCCTTTGGTATTTCTCATGTTTTTGACTGAGAAATACTTTAGAACAAATTTTTCCATTTGTAACGTGTTAATGTCTAAATAACTCCATTTTTTTTTTTCAAGCAAATACAGCTGCAATTACATCAAGCCTTGCATGTATCTCCCTACTTCAATAATTACCAAAAAATAAAAAATATCTAGAGCCCAAACAATAATAGTAACATTTGCATGCCTGCAGGTGATGTACTATATTGTTTATATACATCATTTATAGTATATAGAATAATTCATAAATAAACATGTATGAAACAATCTTTAAGCCCTCAGGTTTGTATGTGTCTTTAAAAGAAAGAAAAACATGAAAATCTAACTGCCAGAGATGCACAACATCTTTTAAATTAACAATCATTATGAAACCCAGCTAAAAAAAATGTTTAGATCTCATCATCCATTCATTGGGTGAATATATAATAATGATTGCATGAATGACAAGTGTGAATTGAGCTGACCAAACAAACGAGCACGAGTTGAAGATGTAGTGCAAGGTTATAACAGTTACCATAGCAACACACCTGAAGGCTATGCCAAATTATCACAAATATGCATGAGTCGCTTGTCCATGTCCCCGAGCTAAGTGTGACAGGATGTCGTGCTCAGGCAATAAAACTCACGTACTCGGAATGCAAATGTGCTAATGGTTCATCTATTGGGACATGCGGCACTGACGTTAGGGAACATGACGGATCTATGTTTAAACACTTATTAATATACATGTCTTCCGTGGCAGATGTTCAGCCCCAGCCACTTAAAAGATGTTTAAAGTGCAAGAGACGCATGCACACGCAGATACAGTCTACAGGCACAGCCGAGGTCGGGTACATGGACAAAATCTTTAAGTTGGTACTTCTGTGAATGTGCTGCATCAGGCCGTACATGTTCCCCCTGTGGAGTCCATGGCCCTAATCAGCTGTGACTCCTCGAAAGGACGTTAGTTTTGCTATAGCGCTTACATTTCAGGAGAAATATTTCTGTTGAATTTGGTGAATTTGAGAACCTACATGGTTACGATTTGGGAAGGATCCTCATTTGGGTTGATTTTTGTCCTAATCAAAGCGTCAGGGTGATTACTAATCCAACATAATAGTCCTGTGGATTCTAAATCTCTATACACATGCTGATCCAATGGCAGTTTATCTACAATAAGATCATATGAGAAAGCGACAATTGTGAAGTTAATGTATCCATTCCCAGCGGCTTAGCCGGATAAGAATGCTTTGACGATCACACTCCCAATTTAAATATTCAAATCGGATGCATTATAGGTCACCAATGCTGAGAGCCACTGATGTTATCCAACAGTACATTGACTCACCAGCATCACATTGGTCATGGGTCAGTCAATGAATCCACCCTCTCTCCCTAATGACTCCTCAGCTGGTCAATTCTTTGAAATTGGGACACAATTTGCACTGAAAATAGAAGATTCTCATTTGCATCGCGGCTGGTTATTATGCTATGCAGACTATTTGAAATGTTTTAGCAAATGTTTCTTTATTCTTCAGGAATAATTGGAGGTACCTAAAATGTTTCAGCAGAGAGTGCTTCTCGCTTGCTAGTCAGCATGACGATGGGAGGAAAAGATTAAACCTGCTCTGTGAGAGGCCTAATTAAAATTCCTCAGAATGATTATTCTCCCATGATTGTGCACATCTTAAATTGAGGCTATTTAACACTGGCAGAGACTTAGCTGAGTCATAGAAATACATTTATATATATAAGCTTTAGATTTGTTTATAGAAGTAAATGTGGAAGTCCAGGTTTAGACACAATTAAAACTATCAATTAGACATGTATTAATTGATGCAAAATAAGGTTTACATCCAAACAAAATCCCATTATTGGTTTGTGTGCTTTAGTAATGAAGACATACTGCCTCAGAGACACACTTTATCATCCTTTGACCATGAAACAAAGCATAAGTGGCGAGGCAAGTTTGCGGCCCTCCTGTAGTTGAACATGAACATCAAACAGACCCACATTTTGGTCATTTTATTTCCAACTTAATCCGTTTCAACCTCTTTAAATCCTTGAAAGTGGGTTCCCTGCAACATCACACTGACAATTGTCCAGAGACATCCTAACCTGCAAATTGATTTCTAAGAGAGGCTCAATTTTATTAAGATGTGAAATTCCCATCACAGCCTTGTCCGTTTAAATTGACCTGAACCAATTATAAAGACAAAGACTCACACAGTGCAGCTACAGCTTTTACACTGTTTTTCAAATATCTTCCAAAGACATCACACTCATTTAGGGCTAATCTTTTTTTTCTTCTTCTAAAAACCAGCCTGTTGGATCTGTGAGGGTAAACGGGAAGGAGGGAGGGGGAATGCAGAGATGGTAAGTCACTGCCAGCTACACCTTTTACATTATCGGTATTCATACAATGCATTCTTAATAAAGCGTATGTAATTAATGATTGAAGGAGCTTTCCCGTGACTCAGTTCTCGCAAGTGGATTTGGTAGAATCCAACAATGACATTCTTTTAGTGAGAAGTAACATATTTTGAAAGTGTTAAAGTTGGGCTCCAGCTGAACACTGAGTCCTAAGTTGTATTTATACCTCAGACACAACTTCCAGACTGGACTAGATCGAATTACATTGCTGAAGGAAGTATGGGAGGCAACAGTGAAGCAAATTAAGTTAAAAGGTAAAAGTGTAATCGCCAGCCAGTGCAATCTTCTACCGTTCAGTGATGTGAAAGACCACAGCAAATCAAAACATCTCTCTCCCTCTTCGGCTCTCTGTAACACTGGCCGGCAAACTCAAATGGATGTGTAACCACAGCTATCCCCAGCTATCCCCTGACCATTAAGATCAGTTACTGTAGTTATTACTGTGTTGTCACAGCTGGCATTTATTTAAGTTGAAATAACGCAGCTCTTTGGCAGTGCTCAATGACACTGGGAGAATTTAGCATCACTTTTCTATACATGGCACCCACCAAATGTTAGGTCAAGATGAATAATAGAAGAAATCTGAAGATATAGTACGTAAGAAGGATTTCGTTTCACTCAAACATTCACCAACCATTGCTGTTTGGATAGCGGTCAAATTATTGCAGTACTTTTTCATGACAAACGCTAAACTAAAAACACAACACAAGAAATTGTTCCAAAACTACTATTCCATTGCATAACTCTAAAATACAGCTCCTTCAAATGGACTTAATAATTCATGGTTTTTACATAACTTCATATTCAGGTTCATCAGCAGTCAGACGGAGGCAAACAGGCACAGGCTTCAATTTCAGGATCTGAAAGTGCATTTACACATTAGTCCGGTAGATAATTCATTTTTGTTCGCTAACTCTCGATGTGCAGTTCACCTCTTGATTGTATGATAAAATGGTGCTTGTGTTTTGCTCACACAATTAGATTGTGTTTTCCTGCTGTGAACGAAGAGAAAGAGGGAGACGCAGAGAGGCTGGACGGAAGCCACTGCAGTCACGTGACGAATTGTGTGAGAGTTGAATGCCAAAATAGTTTATAACAACGCAATTAAGACCATTGTGATGCTTCTCTGAGCCCGCTTTCAGCTTCCCGAAGATTCACAAAGAGGCCGGAAACGTGTGGCTCCGGGAACTAAAACAAAACCGCGGAAAAGCAGTAATGCCAAATTGAATTTCCAAAATGTTTCAGTCAGTGTTTGGGTGCAGTTTCTGATATTTGCATGGGGGAGACAGGACTGGTATTCACATAAAGGTTTTCACTTTTTTTTTAAAGACGACTGTTGAAAGAAATGAGAATAAAAATAAAGACAAACTTTCCTACTGGAATTGTTAATCACGGCTCAACGTGGTTGGAGTTGGTGTGCAAGAACGTAATGAACCACTTCAGCTGCCACGTGACAATTCTTTTTAAACCTCCCTCTTTACAATGTGCAGTTCAGCTCCATGTGGTCTGGTGGGACTGATAGCAGCAGCACACGGGTCAGACAGCCCCTCGCAGGGTTCAAATGATCAGCTGTCACTCCAAAACATTGTAAGCAGGCACACGGGCCTGTGAGATTTTGCCTCGTGTCATTTTGTGACCCTATTGTTGTATTTTCTGATACAAACAGGGTTTTTTTTCGTTCTTCTTTTTTGAACCTCCTGGGAGGCAGCCTTCTATCCGCTGCAGCTGCAAGCCAGCTCCCACATTAAAACAATGCTGTGCCAATACAACAACACAAAAGACAGTGACGGGAAAGAGCAGGTGGGTTCTGCCAATGCATCACTGGTACTGCTCTCTGTCCACCACAAGGACAGTTTGTACATAACCTTATCCTTATCTATATTCACCGCAAAAAGTGAATGCATATACTGTATCAGCCATTCCTTGATTGACTTGAGCGATTTTTCCTCCTTGCGTGTCAAGAATCGCTGCCACATGCTTCATAGATAATTCATCGATAAGTTGCAAAGCCATAGACTGTAAAAAAAAAAAGAAAAAAGCTCTGCTGCTGAATACTGTCTTTTGAAAGCATCATCAACATCTGGTGGTCCAAAGCCATGACACAAATATAGCTTTGAGCTACTGGTGGCATTTTCATTTTGGCTATGTGATGTGGAAAGCTCTCCCTCTGAAAATGATTACATGTTGCCGGGGCTCTTACGATTGAAAAGGCCAGCAGATTGAAAGAGGCATACTGAAAAAAAGAAGCATCTTTTCTTCTGCCATTTCCACTGCTAATGTAATTGTCTGTCCTGCACACGGAGAAGAACGCCAAAGAATACTGAACTATGCATTGATGAACTGCCAATAGAACGTCAAGGCCAAACATTAAAGCTCAAATGTATCTTTTCATTCAGTATTGGATGATTCTTTCAGAGTTGTGTTGCCACACAGAATCTCTTTCAAAGGCAAAGCTATATCATATTTCGGTTGGTCCTATGAATCTTTTTTAAAATTTGGAATAATAGCTTGTGCTGTGAACCTTGCGAGCGTAAATGCATAAACTACCACTTGTCTGCACATATGCGCACAAATTACGCGTTTAGAACTCGGAGTTTCCAAAGAGTTTGTGTTGACACACCAAAAAAAAATAAAACCTGCAGTGGCGATTATGGGGGTGCACAAAATTGCTTCGGGACCAAATTCGAACAGAAGGCGCTTCTCTCGTTTCATAGAGTTGGTATCAGCATCACGTTATCTCGCCTTCAGCCACGATGTGACACCTGGTGTAAAAGAGCATGAGCTCCCCTCGCAGTTTGTCAGTGGAACAGCAATCAAAACAACTTGAGGGAACACGGAACGGCAACTTTGCCTCACCGGTGTCACGCGTGTGTGTGTGTGTGTGTGTGTGTGTGAGGGTGTCCACGCGCACATGTACGCGCTCGCAGAGCCACGTACAGCACACATCTGCACGTTCACAAAAGCACCGTTGCAGCCTTCCACGGAATTCATTCCAGATGCATCCAAAAACACGGAAATCTACAGAAATATTATTAAGAAACGATGACGAGGATGCATGACGCGCAACTCTTCACACAACCTGATATCCGACACTGACTTTTAGTTAAGCACGATACAGTGTCCGGGATGAATTGATCAACATTCATGTAAAATAGTGACTGAAAATGAGCTTGAGACAAAACGTTGATGGATGCGGACTGCACGGGGAGCTGAAGGGCCGCTTATGCACCTGCACCTCCTGAGTGTTGCGACCGTAGAGCATGGTCTCTCTAAACAATTTTTTTTTTTTTTAAATCCCGTGTTCGTTTTCAGTGCCAATAGCTTGACGCTCTCCCCCCCCCCCCCCCCCCCCCCCCCCCCCCCTCAATCCAATCCGCACTTCTGCACCATCACGGCGGGAGGATGCGGTCCTCGGCAACGTGCGCAGAGAGAACGCGGTCGAGCGCACATGATCGGGAGGATAACTCATTTGCATAATGTTCGGAGATGATGGGTTTATAAGATTACGAGAGTCCCGGTGTTATTTTTTAATAGCCTCTCGACGCTCCGTCGACATTCAGTCCTGGCGGAGCTTGGCAGCACTTGAACGCCCGACTGTTTCAAAAAAAAAAAAAAAAAAAAAGGTTAGCTTTCACAGAGGAGACGAAACAAATGTGCCTCCATCCTTAGAAGGACATCACCGGCTAACATCGGCACCGTGCTGACCACGCAACATCGACACAATATATAGCCCTGCTTACCAAACTACTGCCTCGTGGTCATCGATGAACAGAAAAAGAGAAGACAAAAAAATAAAAAACACACACGTATAAGCTGGATAACCCTCATACCACGTTACTGCTCCATGACGGGATAACCGGACTTACCTAAAACTGACTCTCCCCTCTTAGCTGTATCTGTGCTCCGAGACGGGTTAGTTCTCTAGCCAACAACTTCTGCTGGAGCATACGTATCCAGTGCTCATGCTGGTGGCTCAGCCGGTGATGTTGAATTGCGGATGATTTTGCAATCCTTTTCATGCTCAAGGGGAGAAAATCCTTCGCTTCGGCGTGGTCTCGGGCATCGGCGCGCAGAGGAATAAAGTAATGAAGTCCGTCAGGAGGGGAAGGAGAAGAGGGAGCTCTGGATGTGAGATTTATGCCGACGTGTTTCAAACTGTTCCGTTCTCTTTTCTTTTTTCTTTTTTTTTCTCTCTCCCCTCCCCGTAGGAGTCGTTTGCGGGTGGAGAGGTGTGGGATGGATGTCTAGGAAGGGGAGGCTGGGATACACAGACTGAGGGCGAGAAAAAGGGGGAGGTACAAAGAACACAGTCTCGTATTATAGAGGACGGTCATGGCAGTCAGGGAGGGGTGGAGGCTGAGGATGGATGAGGATAAGAAGAAGTGTCGTGACTTTTCTTTGATGACGGGGAAAACGGTTTACAACAATAAGGCTGCCGGTTGACCGCCACAAACAAGCGTGACCGTGTCCGATCGACGGGGGGGGGGGGGGGGGGGGGGGGAATCCAAGCGCGACGGCAGATCCGCCTCCTGATTTTGGGTATGACAGATTTTGGGGGGGAAATTGAAAGTGAAAAGTGAAGTCGGTGAATGCACGTGCCACGTGTAGGTTGTGTGCTTCGCGTACATGTCAACGTGACTGTGTCGGTGTGTTAAAGTACAATTAGAAGAACACACACACACACACGCACAGCCAATGCTCTGTGGACTCTGCTTATCTCCAAAAGTAGCTTAAAAGTGTGAATGGAACAAATTATGTTTTTTTGAAACGTTACCAAAGGGGGACATCACGTTGTTGCTGTCCATGGTGCTGAAACACAGAGATAAGGGTAAACTTCTGTTGGTAGGACTACATGTCTCTGAAACCCAACGGGATCTGTTGGTTTGCTGTCCATGGTGCTGAGAAGGTAGAGAAGTTCTGCCGTGGACGCGCGCGGGTGTGAGGATGCCGTCATGTACCGTTCAGCGCTTTGTCGGAGGCCAAGAAAGGCTCAATAAAAGGTTATGTCTCCCGAGTCCATTTACCAAGGACAATGCCATAGAATTTACTGCTTTGTCAAATGTGCCGCTTCTGACAACCTGCTTTGAAGAATACATTCTACAGTTCCATGCAAATACCAGATGTTCTAAGGTTGGATTCAGTATTGTTAGAGTTCATACTCTTTTTTTTGTCCCTTTTTGAAGGACAACATAAGATTGAATATGTTCTATTCCAATTCTATCTTCTGAGTTTCTTCACTATACATATTGTTTGGGCACTGAAAGAACTGAAAGAAAGGCTTGAAAACTTATTAAGACGGACTAAATAAACTATAGATTTAGATTTCAATTAATATCAAAGAATATATTTTAACAGCTTTTTGATGTGAAAGTAAAACGTGTGGTGGTGGAATTGCATTTGAAGACTAACAATCACTGATACCAACCTGGCTCTGGCACTGAGGAATCTTGAAAACAGTAATGGTCTGAGAATAATACCAACATGTTGGAAACTTACTAAGACATTTGGGCATCATTTTGAGTAATCATATAAAAACATCCCAACTACTGCGTTAGACATAGTAGTGTATGAATCATACATCCATTATTCATTTTTTTTTTGCTTAATGATATTCATTGTACTAGTTTGATACGAGCTTATTCACCACTTGCTTTACAGGCTGTTCAGCTGGCAAGGTGGCAATATAATAATACAAAGATTTTCTTTGTTGATTACAGATCAAAGAAATTTGAATCCATATAAAGCCAAACTCAACTAGAGACCCGGTAATTTTTGTTCTAGTGGGAGTAAAATTACTGTCATTATTCTAAAGTGACATCTAGGAAAAGCCCACATACTGTGTGATTATTACTATTGTTAAGTCTATACTCTTCACCTTTTGTAAAAGTATTACAATAGAGAAAACCTTTTCTAACATAAACAGCCTCATTTCAATATGTGGTCAATCCAAAGTTCTTCTCAAAGCCACATTTTTAAAACGTTTTTTTATTTGCAGGGGTTATGTTTTGGTTGTTATTTGTGTCAAATTATTTACAAGTAGTATCACAATTAATTAATACGAGTGATGACCCTACCAATCATAAAAATAATCAACAATTACACTATCAGATTAGACTAGAGCTGCAGTAAATTAGGCTACATGTTAGACTCTACGGAAATATCTCCAATTAGATCTTAAAGACTGACTGTTATCCTTTGTGTGTCCATTTATCACCAATCCATCTATGTGGGTGGCCGTGGCATCGAGGAAGGTGTCTGTATCTATATAGCTTTGTCACAAGCGACGCTAAAGCATGAGAGATGGAGATCATACATTTTTGCCTTTGCAAACAATCATGCTGTAAATGTGTGGTGCAGGAGGTTAGTAGAGGTTAGTATATTAGGATGTTCCATTCAACAGTCATGGCAGGTTTATCTGTTTAGCTTAAGGTGTGCGGTACAAGTCCTGACTGGTGGGGACATGTAGTCCTCGGGACAATTGATTACAATTTGGACCAATTAGATTGACCAGACTGAGATGGAGTTGGAATCACATTTCAAACCACCTCAAAAATATTGTTTAAGAGGGCGAGCGTGTAGCCCACTTAGTGTGTAAAAATAATTAACGACAATGTCACCCGCCATTCCAATTTGGTTTTAAAGTAAAACAGGACATAAAATTACAAGTTGCACAGTGAATCATCCTGTGAGTCTAAACGTTTAACGTTCTCGTATACTTGACATCATGCAACGATTTCAAATTTGTATTGTAGCTCAAAACCCAAGCAGGTAGAAAACTATAAAATTGGGATCTATTTTGACAGCACTCCATCAACTGCAGTCCCAGCCAGCTTAGCGCTCAACTGGTCCACTTGCTGTCAAGTGATTGAAGCTTCCACCGACAGGCAAAGCACCTAGCGGTGCTAGCATTGCATAGAACTCAATGAGGCTAAATGGATGAATGGGGCCATTACACAGTCATTAGCCTGGAAGTGGTGGTGACACGTGACAAGTTGCCTTTTTCATTAGTAGAAATAATATACTCCTGGGATCATTGAAGTTGTGACTTTTATAAATTCTGTTGGTCTTTAAATTAGAAAATTCCCTTTTACTTTGTCTGCCACAATATTCTGAGACTTTTTATAGGAACTCATTTGACCCTTAAAACAATGTAATTGTCAGCCTATGTATGAAACATAAGCCCTTATACAAGGTAATTGTATATCAAGACTAAAGGAAGATACGTTGTTCATTCAACACAACTGTGCACTGCGTATGTGGAGTATGGTTGGTTGATGATAAGCTGAGTGTTGCGTAAAAGGGATTTTAAATGTCTTATTTCCAGAGGGAAATGGTATGAAAGGCACAGAAGAAAACATAACCATTGAAAGAAGAGGGCAACATACTGCAAAGAAAGAAAAATATATAAGAAAAGAAGGTTTTTAAAGTATTTAAAAGTGTGACCTGACATTTATTTTGTACCACACAATTCATTTCAAACCAAACACGTAGTATTACAAGGCCGTCGAGAAAGCGCACTATCTCCCATTCTTGTTAATCTGAATCATTGGTGATGTCCAGGTCACAAACTCTAAGTCTGAAAAGTAAACGCGATGCAGAAAGGCCTTTAACTTCCTCCTCTGGATACCAAAAGTTATCTGATTTTACGTGTCTGAGAAAATGTCCCCATGTTTTACTTTATTACCTCAATTTTAAACACAAGTTTGTCTCACGGAGACTGTTTTTTTGTTTATCCTTAATGAAGCTCTATTTGCATACTTTTAGGTGTAAGCCATGAGTCAAATAAATCCCATCAAGGTGGATTTAGAGTGTGAGTGTTTCTAAGAGTAACACCCTGTTAGCCACAAAGCCTAATTTGCGACTACTAGGAACCTAGTACACAGAATTAAAGGAGAAACATTCAGGCACGCCTTTCAGCTTCTCATTATTGGTGATCATGTGTTCATTAATGTCGAATATGACCCAGGTTTAGAACTCAGAGCCTTCTGGGGACACAGCTGTCAAGTCAATATACAGTATACTTTTATACTGTACTCACTTGACTCCATTACCACACAACTATAATAATTGTGTCATATTCAGAAGCACGAGCCCTCACAGGAGCTAAATTTATCTGGATTGTAATGATCTCACCTTGTTGGAAGCCGTGGCCTGAATCTCCCTCCTACCTGCCCAGAAGACTGTTGGTGGTTGCCAGATTGACAACCTACTAATGGCTGATCTCTGAGGCTTAGGCCACAGAGATTTCACTACCCGCTCTTAGGACATGCTGTTGCAAAAGCCTGTCACACTGTACCCAGACCTCTCCATGCCAGCGCTTTGAGGGAAAAGACAGATGTCCAAATAGCCAGCAGGTCCATCAGTCATGAGGGTTTTTATCTCCCGCTGGGTGAGGGAAGGTGGGTCAAGTTGGAGGAATACAGATGAATGAAGATGACATCATTATAGTCTGCTACTCTATGAAAATAAAATAAAAAAAATATTTTCAGGTGGTTTTCACAGTAATAAGACAGCCAGCCTACCAGATCCCAACATTGCAACGCCATAAGATGTTGCGGATTCATAAGAGAAGATGGCGGTTTGGGTTAAAACACGCAGTTCGCTGTGAACATAATCATGCGTTGCATGTAGCACGCATGCAGCCAGCCCGGCCATTTCAATAAAGCAAGATAACAACACACAATGAGATCACTAAGAATAACTGTCTTGAATCTTTTCAAGATATAATGATGCTGTAACTTAATAACTGTTTAAATCTAATCTAACAAAGTCACAGATGACAATGCATGGAAAGTTTTAAACTTCGTGACAAGGACCTGGAATGACGTATATAATATGAGTCGTGTTACAGGTAATCTCGCCACATGTGGCAATGTTGAAGACAGTGTGTGGGCGGCTGCTCAGCATGCAGTAACCATATTTCAAATTGCCCATCTGGCACAAAAGAGGAGGATAATTCCAAAGGAGAGTGCGCACTGAGTCAAAAAGCCAAAAAAGGAGAGCATTGAAAAGGTTTGAGGCCTTCTTCGAAAAAAATTCTTGAGTTCTGAGCTAGATTCAACAACCTGCTTTGTGTTTTTGAATGACTTTGTTGAATACGTAACTGAGTACTTGGCTGCTGGGATAAAGTCTGTGTTGTCTCTCTGTATCATCACAACCCTTTTTACTGTCTTTGTCTTTCAACAATTTGCATTTATCCACATTTGTGTACTGTATATATTTGTGTATATTTAAAACCCTTATAACTCATTATTTTAGTTGGGTGTATATCATATTATCTAAAGAAATCACAAATAAGATCCCATTGTAAATGCCGTATAAATGCTTTCAAACTAATTAATGCATGGCTGCAAACACTATTGTTTTAGCATTATTCCAGAGCTGTTAAGAAAACACGTTTCAGGCGCCATGTCGGTAAAGCCAAACACAAAGGGGAACAAGGAGCCATGGTACATTTAGTGCATTGTTATAGCAAAGCCAGTTTGGAATGCAAAGACAGGTTATTATAAGCAGCGTTATGTAGCGTCTAAGAATAATTTCACTATGAATCACAGATGAAAGGAAACAGCTGCTGCTCTGCTCTCTGTAGGTTGAAATCCTCGAACATGGTCAGGGAAGTTATTTAGCAACGAAGAGGTGTAAAAAATGCACCCTACCTTGCTGACTATTGAATAGAGAATCATTCATTCACCTGCATGATGTTAGACAACGGTTATCACATGGAATCTCTGCCAAATTAAGATTTAAACTCCTGTGACTGCCGACTACAGCGAACACGCGCTCTCCTCTCATTGCTCTTGGCAAATAATGTAATTTAAAACAGGAAAATGTCGGCTTTCTTTTTTTTCTTTTCCACGCTTGAGACATAAGAAGAAAACAAACACATGCAATGGGATTGCAATGGTAAAGAAAACCAAAAAACAGCCTTGGGAGCAGTTGTTCAGTCTAAATAATTGAGCAGTGATTAGGACGTGGCCAAAGGCTGCCCGATCAGCGGCGTGCTGTGGACCAGGCTGAAGCTCGCCATTCGCAAACAATGCGTTGTTGTAGAAGAAATGTCATGCCTCCCACTTTTCCATTTTCCACTTGACAGCTACTCCTACTGTCCTAAGGATTCCTGTTTTCCCTCCAACTACATACTGAATCTCCATGGCTTCCTTTTCATTCATTTTTCTGAATGTATTCTGCTCCCCTGTCTTTTTTCCGCGTGGGAACGCACTCATCATTCTACATAGCGCTGCTTATTCCCCAGCTCTGGGCACTTTTTGAAGCATATTACACCCGTGTCACTTTGTTTGCACATTCATTTAATCATTTTGACGTTTCATTTAATGCCCCGCTCTTTCATTTGCAAAAAACCCTGTATATTCTTGTTCTTGTTGCGCCATTGTTAAAGACCTGTTTTTGCTAATGAAGTGCTAATTTGAGCCGTGATGATATTTTAAGCACCCAGCGCAAAAGGAGAGCTTGTCGATGCCTGAGATCAGCCCGTTGGTCCCACATATATTACGCTGTTAGTACATTTACAAGCAAATTATTCGATTCCCTGTTTTTGTGTACCTGTATACTGCTAGATTTCTCAAACAACCCGGACAACTGTGTATTATTACGAATAACTGCAGGCAGACGGCCAGTGTAACTATGCATTTGAGATGAGCGCAGATAGAAGACAATGCACCATTACGGAACGGCAGGCTGAAACCTCTGTAAATAAAATAGGCAGAAGAAAAGCAATATTGTTCGGAGAATTGACTACTGGGAGCTCTGATGAAATAAATTGTAGAACGACAGATGGTCAGGGGGACTGTTGAGTTCCTAAGTTCAAGGTTGTGCACTTTTAACAAGATAAAGAGCGTCTGATGTGCCAAACACACCGACTGAAAAACTAAAAGAAAGCTTGGAAGTGGAGAGAACTCTTTACAATTAACCAAAGCGTGTCAGTGGCACTGTGCCTGAAGAAATGGGGCACACAAAAGGCAGATGGAATCGTGCATGTGATTCTATGCCACATCGCTTAAATTCACAAATCAAGTGAATGTCAAAACAACGTATCATGGCGTGGCTGTAGAGCTGAAGATATATTAAGCTTTTTGGCACACTTTACTTGAATATATGGCAGACAGGGGGGGGGGGTCTCATTGAAGAAGGCGCTTATGTCCGCCACGGTACACAAAGCCTGCCGGTGAATGTCCTGGTCCACATGGGCGGCTGGTAACAGGTGCAGTGTTAAGGATGCAAAGGGAAACAACATACGCTCTGGCGAGGCATCTAAGCAAAGCCGTTCCCTCGTGGTCTGTTCAACAACTAAACAAGCCATATGCTTTCCACAGTAGTGTGCTTACTGTGTGGACTGAGGGTCTGCCACTTCAGTGTATTACCTATTTGAATGGGGCTTGGAGATGGAATTGACCCTTGACATTAATAAACCTGTAATAAACCTTCAGCTGTAAACTTTTATTGTAGCTGTGAACCATGATTTCCAGCCCTTTCTTTGAGTCTCTGGCTCATTTAAAAAATAAAGTAAATCCATAATATCTCGACCTCTGGCTTATGGCAAGAGCAGCTTGTAACTGGAAAGGTTGTGGCTCAATCAACCCACCGCCATGGAGACCGGGGGGGGATGTGAAAGAGTAGCGGGGTGTCCGGCAGTGCATTTGCAAGCCCGGTGGCCTGCCGGGCTTTAGCTCGTCCCCCAACTGGGCTTGAAGCATTGGGGTTTTTTATAATGTATTGTAATGATAGTAATACTGATGCAACACCACGTGATAAGTGAAGTATACTGAACAGCTTTGTTAAAGTCCTTTGGTCCGTCTGAGGCAGTGGATGATGGCAAGCAAGACAAGGGACTAGTACTGAGGCCTTTATTGACTGGGATATCGTACTGGGAAGCTTCAAGGTTTGAACGTGTGCATAGTAACACTTTGAGTGTGAGCTTGTTTTCCAGAGCGCTCAGAGAACCTTCCCTACATGAATAATAGTTAGAAATAAGCCTCTACAGAGCAGGTGGGAATGGCAATAATTGTCATTTGTCATTTTTACAGGCTTTAAAGTTTTTAGTCATGATGCTCAAGTGTGCAAAAGTTCAGATGTACCAGATAGCAACCCACGTGTCATAAATATTGACACTTCCTCGTGACAGCTGCAAACTCCTAAGTTCCTCTCTGTAGCCCCTCAGTAAACACAGACAAAGACGCCGGTTCTCATACGCACACACACACGCACACAAACACGGTTTTGTGTCAACAGAAGATGCGGAGCTGTGTTCAAAGCTTGTACAGTAGAAGAGCAACACTGTCTTCTGGGGGGGGAGAAAAAACGACTGCCACAAAGAGTTTCTGGATTTGCCTCCCGGGATCTATTTGAGCCGCCTGGCGCTCGTGCAGCTCATCGTTCCCAACATCTGGAGCCAAATAAGATGCGGGATACAAACAGAAACGGTATTTGCATGATGGCGAGATGTTCTCAAATAGCGTGGGGGGAAATTCTCATTGAAAGAATGTGATGAGGAAAAAGTGCTTCCTTACAGGGTACGTTTTCGATGTGAGAACGTGTGTGTGTCGTTTTATCTGGCGCCCTTATTAATTGACCATTTTTTCTTCTTCTTGTCTTTGTCTAATTTGATTGACCAGCTCTACACCATCCCTCCTCATCTCCTGATGCACCTTTGCGCCACTCGTGTTGTTGGGGGGTCTGTAACGCTGGGACTTAGGCAGCATCTTAAGTGAGTAATGTTGGAAGGACAGCTCCTTCTCATAAACAACTAGGATGGGCATGGAGTTATTGAGCACGGTGGGAAGGGCCGCGAGTTGGCCAAATCACTCCATCACAAGTGCCAATCTTTCTCCGGCTCTAATGTAATTAGTGTGGATCTCCTCTGCCTGCTCTGGCCTTGTGTTGTTTGATAAATGTAATTAGATGGAACGAGCATCAGTAAGCTAAGGCCTCTGTAGCCTGAAAGATGTGACAAGAAAGCCTTTGTCATTAACAAAGTGGCTGAAAATGTGCTCAGCTCACTTCCCATTGTAGTGAGGTTAAAATTGCAGGAGTCCACACACACACACACACACACACCCACACACACACACACACACACACACACACAGAGCGAGAGCCTGCAGGTTGTCCGGGTGTACGGGTGATGGAATGTAAAGGGATGATTAGCTCAATAAGTAAAGCAACCTAAATTAAGGTATATAATGAAGCAAATTATCATTTCAATAGATTCCTTTGGCTTTTCAATGTAGCGCTTCTCGAATATGGATAGAGGACTGAAAAAGTAAGTTCAGTGATATTTGAGGTATTGCGTGTGAATCAGGCCCCATTCGGTGTTGTTAAGCGGATAGGTCTGTATGTCACTGAATGGCGTAGACACTATGAGAGTCTGTCTCTTTTGTCTCCAATTTACTGCCACCAGAAGTGTGCTATTTACCTCTAAATGACGTTATTCTGCTGTGCATGTGCCAAATCCAGCCGCGATACGCAACATTCAAAGCTGTTCCAAGCTGGGCTTTAATCTGAGTGGCTTGTTAGACCTGACTGTACCAGTTGCATAGATAAGCAGCAGTTACTTTGAGGGATAACCTCAAAATGATCCCCCAAGGAAGATAGTATCACAATGATTAAGCTGGTCAAAAGATTCATCCTTCAATCAACAATACATGATTAGCATTTGTGTGCTGTTGTATAAATACCATTTATTTACTTCTTTAAATTTGTGCTGGGATTAGCAAAGTAGCAAATAGCACATTCAACGTGATCTCACGCAATTTAAACCAGCCAAAAAGAATACCATTAATGTCTTTGAACTCAAAAACTGTGGGTCACTTTTGTTTTACAGGCGAGTCACTTCATCTGGATTCCACACACACACAGCAGCAGTGTATCTGCTCAAGCTGGTTGTGTCTAGGGATTTTTTGAAGCAAAGGAAAACATAACAATTCTTATTTTTTCGTGACTATTGACTGATTAAAACATAGTTATGAATATTATTTTAAATATCTGCCAATAAACTCCCTGACACAGTCAGTGTGTAACTGACGATCTCTTACTTTGGAATTATTGAGTGTGTAATTTTGTTCCTTCAAAGCTGATTTGGATCCTTACTTGAAGTAAACACCTTTTTTAATTTTTTCTGTGACGCTCCTTGGGGCCCTGCATACAATTCATATCACTAACAAGCATAAATTACGCTGTGAATTGGAAAACATTTGCCTCTACATGAATTCCCCGCTCTTGCAAATGTGAAAAGAGAACTTTTTGCCTTTTGAAAGGTAACACTCTACGTTGCTGACAGTCAACCTCATAAGACTTAAGCTGTGAATGTTGAATAGTCCCATGTGAGACAAATCACTTCAATTCGGCACAAAAAATGTAGTGGGTGGATAATTCTCCATCTTCTTCTAATCTTCTCATCTTATTTCATGAGAAGACCCCGAGGCAGACCTATACTTTACCAATCCAGTGGCTGAAAGAGGGGGGAGAGAGTAGGACAACAAAATAATAATACCACAATTAGAAAGCCGTGGGTCCACAATTGGGGCCGTTTTGAAGAAAAAGAGATTTGAAATCTTTAGATGAAACCAAGAAACATAATCTCCATCGCAATAGAATACAAATATTGTTTTTTCAATTATCATGTTATCTCTGACTCAATACTTTTGTACAACAAGTGTTTTTTAAAATACAAGATTCATAACCTAACTAGCATTTTGTCTAATATAAAAGTCATTCCTCTCTAATCCAGCGTTCAGCCCTCATCAGTGTTTTACTCCTCATCTCTCCCCCACGGTAAATCTTTATCCCTCAAAGCCTTTGTACTACCTGTCTGGTAAGAAGGCAAACATCCCATCGTTTCCCTACTGTTTCTTAAACTTAGCAAGTACTGCCTTTACGTGTGCAGAATTGAAACTGTGAGACATGAAATACACGGAAAAACATACATAAAATATTGCCAAGGGTTGACCTTGACTTTTTTCTACAAATTCATTAGGATTCTTCGTCTTTGTCCAAGATTACAGACCAATGTGTTTTTTTTAAAGACAAATGCAATGACATACAGTAATTTTAGAATGTATATTTAACAGTAAAGACTTAATTATGTCTTTGACTTAAATAAGTTTGAGTATGAATTTTATGTTAAAGCACAGGATGATAAACTGCCTAATAAAAGTCAGCGACAACACCCAACAAATAAGACATATATAATCCCAAAGGAAAGCGATGACCTTGAACGCACAAAAACCCCCACGGATACAGATAGATGGAGCAAACCAACCCACAGTGGAGGAGTATTTATCCTGCGAGCACCTTCGGATAAAGCAGAAGAACAGGCAATGACAACAATGGAGCTCTAATCAACCAAAGAAAATCTTGCCAGTTATCTTAACTTAACCAATTATAAATAAAAAAGTATTTGCAGTGCACCAAATTATTCTTAACCTAATTAACTTACACTTAAATGACTCGAAACCAACCAGCGTGCACCATATTCATATGATTTCCAAAAATAGTCCGAGCCCTCGAAGCTGTCGCGATGGGATGCAATCTAACCTATATTTCAAACAAAACATGTATTAATTTATGAGACCAAACCACCAGACTGACTAAGCTCCAAACACACCTCAGGTTTTACCTTTATCACGCTGAATGCTGCATTTCACCTGAAGAACCTCAGAAAACTCCGGATATACCTCCTGGCCTAACCTCTTTTCCACCAACAATGACGTTCTTGGTCCAGCCACAGGAGCATAGACAACATAATCATGAGGAGGCAGTGGAATAAAAACTGAAACCTTCGAAGAAGAAAACGGACACCATCAAAATAGTGTCCGTTTTGCATTTTTGCAATACCATGATATTTTTGATAAGCAATATACATTTTTTACTGACACTTACGACAACGGTGACTCCTAAAACAAAGTTGGATCCATTAAAAGCAAAAAACCTTTTCAATTATCCCTTTATTTTAAAACATTGCATCCAACTCTAAGCCCTCTATCGGGAAGCCGAGACGCCACGGAGACACTCCGTAACGTCTCATTAGTCTCATGCCTCTTTCTAACCGTGTGTGTGTGTGTGTGTGTGCGTTATCCCCTGATTGCACTCATGCTATTCACCTGCCCCGTACACCCACCTGCCTCCAATTGCCTCATCACCCAACTCATATATACACACACACACACACACACACACACACACACACACACTCCCCTATGTTCCCCGCACCAGTTGTCAGATTGTCATTCCCCTTGTGCGTGTCTACAGCGGCTCTGTGTCGACTTGTGACGGTGCCTTTTGTCAATTTTTGATCGCTTCTGGTTGGTGTCGCAAATGTCAGTCTCTGCTCCTGAGTCCTGACCAAGCCTCCAACCGTGACCGTGTCTTTACGCAGTAACCGCACACAGTCAGCATTAACATTGTTGTGTAGGCTTCAATTCAAACCTTTGAACTCATTTTCATCATCTTGTTCAGTGAAGTCTAAGCCAATTTGTCTTTCTCGTTAACCTTGCAGGCTTGTTAATGAGTTGCATCTGAGGTTATTTGTCCTTTTCATGGTTAATTAATTCTATTATACAGACAATTGTTACTATTAGCGGAGACATCTTTTAATATACGACTAAATGAATGAAGGGTTGGTGCACAAATCTTACCAGACACAATCTGATTGTGTAGGAGTTTGTGTTTTTTCACAAAAACACTCGAGGTGCCTATCCGAGAACTCTCATCATCCTCATCATCATCGCCCTCCCACACAGCGTGATGTCTGGCCATGTGGCAGAATCGTTCCCACTGACTATTTTGGCCGTGGTCCTCATTCTCTGGATTCATTTGAATCTATTCATTCAAAACATCCCTTGCTTAACCTTTGCATATCTTTTTCAAATCGCAAGTAAGGGAATCACTGAGCTCTGGTGACCTTTCCTGCAGTCCCATTCGCTCAACACGGTTCCCCTCAAATCATCCGCGGCAGTCTGCCAGTGCACACGGGACCAGTTGCCTCCCCTTGACTTTAGTGGCAGTAGCAATCGATTTTTGTATGATCCATGCCTTCCTGCAGAACCCGTCTTCATCATCCAAAAGTGCATGTTCTGGGTTTGTGCGTGACAGAAGAAAACCAGTTACCTCCAGGGTTGGAATTGCTGCAGCGCTGCACCATGACTCTGTTTTGAAATGAGGAAATTACAGAGGTGATTCACGAGACAACATAATTGCTGTTCTATTAAGCAAATGGTATGTTGCATCTCCATTTGAATGGTCTCACATTCAATGGGAAAAACCTACCTTGGTCCTCCCAGTGTTCGCTGAGGTTGCTTTGTGGTCTTTCATGTCTTGCAGCATACATTCGTGTTCACCCTACTTTTTTTTTTTTAATCCTCAAGCATGCTCTCCGCAGATGTTCATTTGTTTATTCATCTGTTTAAATGTGCAGCGTAGAATCACACTCCACGTACTGCAGGGACTAATATGATTACTTGTAGTCCATTTGACCAAACGCAAAAGTAGATCCGTCCTAGTCGCATAATTTATTCAAGTTTAAAGTGGTAGAATTCCCCTCTGACTGAATGAGGTTGAATGCTATCCTCCATGTTAATGTGTGGTTATCTCAATCACTGGTTGTGTTCACACTGCTTGATTGTAAGTTTCATTTATTTTATTTAAAAGGGACCATGTACAGTTTGATGCACGGTGCTAGTTTATGGCTTCAGCTTGTTTTCAACTCTAGACCCTTGACAGGTTATGACAAGAATTACACAATAACAAACAAGTACATAATTAAGACATAATACAAAATTACGAGCAGTGAAAGGAACACAATAAAAGCTATAGAGCAGCACATTAACAGTAAGTAGTAAAAACCAGAATATTTTTGCTAGATAACTACAGTGTTGAGCAGCTAATAATTATTATTTTTGCATGGTTTTGCGATCATTCCTTTTTTGAAAATGATCCAGAGCACCCACGAGGCCTCCCAAAAGGCAGAACAGGAGTTGCACCGTTGCATCTGGCATGGAGACGGTGGACCATGTGCTCTGTGCTCTCGCCATCTCCACAGCAGAGGACAGGCTGCTGAACATTATGGACGACCAGCATGAATCCCTGGCAGCCATCTACGACTCCCCGAACTGCGGTGCTCAGGTTTTGACAGGACCACACTCGGGCTGTCCTAGGACAGTGTGACGGATGATTCTCAAGATGTGAGGGGGGGGAGACGCCTCCGGGGTTGACAACTTTCCCACATGACCAATCTGTTGGCCAGCCAAAATGTCCTCTGTAAAATAAAAAGTGACTTCATAATACTGATAGAAGGTTACGTTATAACTTTTATTTGTTAGCACCGTCAGTTTATCGTTCTTTGAAAACCAACAACTAGTGACAATAGTTTTTATGTTTAGGTTTGAGATAGCACTCAACAGAATGAAGATAATGTGAATGATATCAAGCTCACCCTTTCATTGATACATTAACCGGAATCTTTCCGTAATCTTCTGGATCCTGGCGGTATTTCGTCATAGTCATATTTTCATCACAGCAAACTTTTATTTAGCCACAGCTTAATTTATTCTACCACGCTTATACAGAATAATGTGTTGGGATGAATCAAGGAGGCACTGCCTGTTGGGTTTAAAGACAATAAGGCCTTTCACCTCAACGCACTTACTGAAATTGCATTACCTGATATTGAGAGACTATTATTTGCATAAGCCTTTTAGGTAACTAAACAATCGGTTTGTTTTACAGTACCTGTCTTATATTTTGTATCATGTCAAATTGATTGCTTTAGTGTTGCTATGTTTAACGACTCGATTGCAACGCATGTTCTGGGTTTCGCTGTAGGCTGTTTGGAACCTACTTAAACATCCCAGACTGTCTCAAAAATCCTAATAAAAAGAGGAGAACAAAGCAAATCCGTCCTGTAGACTCTGCTTCAGGCGTGCTTTGAAGGAGAAGCGGTTGTGTTTTTGACTACAACTGTGGGGATTTATTGAGAATATGAATGGTTACGGGGAGGGCACAAAGAGGTCGGGGGGGTGTGTGATCTGCAAGCTTTTATTGTGTGGGTGCAAGCGTGACAGCCAGGATATGTCTGTCTGAATGTGAAAGGCGCGTGTAAATATTTGGGTGCTGGCAGCAGAAAAGAATGCATGTTGACAATTGCGAAAGCTTCGGGTATCCTGATGAAGCATTTCCTCCCAACACTCCAGAGAGATTTTGCGCTTGGCGCAGTAATGCATTTTCATGAGAAGCATCTGTCATAAGCTTTATACCTCACTGCTACCGCGGCCCATTGAGCAACATCGCCGCGGCGTGATCCATGGTCATTCCTACCCCTCTCTGCTCCCAGTCCACCCCCCCCCCTCCCGAATCATGGATGCACACCTGGCTGACGGTGACTTCACCACAACTCCTGAATCAAATACATTACCCTTAAGGTCAGCGACCAAGGGAGTTTTGGTCGGTCGGACATCAGTTTCAAGTAATAAATGGCATCTAACAACAACGCCGCTTCTCAAAAAGATGACCTTGCACTTGCATGGAAGATGGCAGATTTTCCAAACTGAACAGTAATGCAATCGGTGGATCCTATGTGACATTTCATTATCCCCTTTAAGACATATCACAGTTGAAAACACTTTGTCCTGATGGAGTAGCATGGCTGGTGCATGTTTAAATACATATACCTTATTATTGGATTTAACACCATATTCCTATTCTGCATAATTGTCAGGCGTAACCTTTTAGATAATGCCGAATGACCTTTAGCATACTGGCAAGCCTTGCTCTCTGGGTAATCTAACCCATCAACATTAAAATCATTTACCAGGTGAGGGGGCTGATAAAGCTTCCCCAGCTTTTGATAATACCACAAGGGCAGCAGCAATTTGCAGATACAAATCAGAAAATTATTTTGCATTAGCAATCATCCCTAGGTATTTACATTTGCCCACGGGGTTGCAGAGGAAACGTATTATGTTCCATGTACTGCACTTCAGTCAGTTTTTAATTTCGGGAAAAACTGGCTTTTATTTAACAATCGACCAAAAGGAAATTAGTTTTATTGATTTGTTTGCGTTGTGACAACATTCATCTGTGCATGTTCAGCTCAGTAGTTCAATTCTCGGAGGGAACAGACATAGACAGAGTTGTTTATCAGCAAATATTGTAGTGAACCCTTTGAAAGTGCCTTCAGATGAGTGAATGAGGAGCTTGCAAATGTGTGAAAATGAAAAAAAATAAAAATACACCTCATATCCTGATACCCATTAGCACAACCAGGCCTTGGAAAATACTGTTCTTATTGAAAAATTTATACAGTTGCCATATTGAGATTCAGAGATGACTGAAGGCTAATACTTTTCCTCATATTTCATCATGTTATTACAGGTCTTGAAGTGCAATTTCACATTGCCAAAAACTAAATATATAATTAAACATGATTAGAATCTGAGACCGAAGCATGAACAACACATGATGATAACTTCAGTGCTTTTGTTGCTGAAATGTGCTCGTGGTCAGCAATCGCTCTGAGGACTGCAGGTCCGGCAGTCACAGCTATGATAGACTAAAGCATCATGATTGGATTCTGTTTTTTCACTCAAATTTCACTCATGCATTTTAAATAGGACTGAGGGGGCAACCTAGCAACAGCGAGAGAGAGGAAGAGAAATAGTTTCAGTGCATAAAACAATGCAGATGTCTGTTTTATTTTAAAGATCTCTACTACACCAGCAACATATGGTTATTAAATAAACCATGGTTTTAAGAATTGAAATGGCAAAAGTAAATTATATTTTGTGTGGGCCAGAGTGATTACAATAATGACCTACAAATAGAGCCTCTTAATTATTACTGTATATTCTTCGATTTTGCATGTTTTGTTTTAAATTGTATGACCTAGTATTTCTCATTGTGCATATTAGATGTAGTGCTAAAATTTGACATGCATGCTTGTGCATAGCATTGACAGATTTGTCAAAATAAAATAGATCCACACAAAGGCTTTGAGTAAAGGCACAGCAAGGTGAGCCAGTCAGCAGCTGCAAGCATGTGAAGCCAGAGGGCAAAGTTGAGACACAAAATCACAGAATGAAACTGCAGCCATTCCAGCTGGGCTTGGGCAACGAAAGTTGCCACGCCAGGAAAAAAAGCTTTTTTTTCTTTTATTACCTTCTGCGCCGCGCCGCCAATTTGGGCAGATCGACAAATAGATTTTGGATTGCTGCATTTCAACATACACGCACTCTCTTCACAAACTTCTTGTTAGAAGCCTGCTAGGTGGGTGGTTCATTGCAGATCTTCTCACCAGCATAACTGTGTGGGTGGAGGAGCATGTCTGGAGACATCGAGGAAAAAACGGTGCCAAGGTTGTCGCTCATAACACGGTGTAAACACATGGCAATGACACACACGCGCGCACACACAAGGGCTCATCAACACAAACGCACACAAACACTGAAGTTTGGTTTGGTGGCAAGATGCCTGGCTTGAACAAATGGACAAGGGCATTTTCAGCAACATCACCCAGCCCCAGGCCTGATCATTACAATCGAACAGTTTATCCTTGATTTAATGTGTTACCGTCCCCCTATTTCTGTTCCGTCTGAAGCGCTGAGGTACACTGCAGTATGGGCCGAGGACCAGAACACTCATAATAAACCTTTTAGCGCATTTTTTCGCTTTATTACCTAGGAAATATTTTATGACCATTACGTAAAATGTTGTTTGTTGAGTAGGATAAGTCAACAACACCCAACGGAGGGTGAGAATAAACAAAGCAAATTAAAAGTATGACTGATCTCTTGATGGGTCTTGAGCTTGTGTTTGACTGCTGATTAGACTGACAGAGCCACTCTGACTCACTGAACTGGCTTCAAAGCAGTCGCACAGGGTGTATGTATGTGTCTTCTGCTTGTGTTGTTATGGATGAGTGTGTGTGTGTGTGTGTGTGTGTGTGTGTGTGTGTGTGTGTTTGCATACATGAGCACTCCAGCCATTCATCATGGTTTCATTTCTCAGCTTCATGAATAATGTCAGTGTTTATGCATCTACTTCAAGTCCCACAGTATAGGACTGCAGTGCAGCTTCAGCAAACTTTATTCATTGTAAATCAAAATGAATCAATTAAACTGAATCGATTCACCGCACCAAGGCCCATGTATACTTGCTTAAACTGTGCATCAAAATAATAAGAACTACAAAGCGTACGCTTGAGCACTGAAGCTGCCAGCATTTTAAATTATCTTTATTCATGCTGATGTAATGGGCCAGAAAAAAACTACTAAAAATGTGCATTTTAAATAAAATTTGAATTGAGGAATGCGAATAGTTTTTACACATCAAATAACATTTCAGAGTCGACAATAATTTAAGAATAAAACCAGCAAACTTTTCAGTTGAAACTATGCTTATGAAATAACATCTAGTGTGATGTAATTATATCTGATCCAGATATGGGCATCAACCCTTTACAGGACAACAAGAGAACCAAGCAGATTAGTTGTAGTATTAGCTTTATTAATCAATGGACTGAAATTAATTGCCAAATAGTGTCTATTCATCTTTTCAATAATTTACTTCAAAAATGATTAGATGAAACGACATTGCTTGTCTTTCTTCTGCGTTCTTTAATTAACTTAATCAAATACATATTTAGTCGATTTTTAAAATTGAAGAATTCTTAACGCTGTGTCGGCTCGAATGACGCGGTCAATGTTTTTAATATTGATCAATATTTAATGGATATTTTAGATAATGGCCAAAACGACCATCCAAGATTACAATTATTTATCGCTGTTACTCATTAATTTGAGGGACAAAATATTGTAATTAATTAAACAGCACTGCTTTCAGCTCACATCTTAGCATCAAAATAAAAATGTTATTTCCATTTTTTTTATCCCCTTGAGGCAAAAAATAAATTGTACGAGAAGTAAAAGACAACACTGCTTTCACTGTCAAGTTGTGCTACATTCCTGATAATTAACACATTTTTTAGAATATTAACCTTTTTTATCCTAAACTGCAGCAGCAACATTCAAAAAGTTTTTAAATGCTGCCGCCATAGGGTGCACAAAGCCATATTAGCTTGATGGCTGCCTGGAAGTTTCAGAAGTGTTGCACATTAAACGTTGAAAATCGCAGTTGATCACCTACATTCAAAATCCCAAACTAAAGATAGCAATACATATTTCATTAATGGTGCAGTTCTACCAAAGACAAAGAATCATTTTGGAGGAAGATTCCAAACGCTTCCTCCTACCAGCCGAAGACGGCACTGCACTCAGTCAAGACGCGGCTTATCAAATGTCAGCAGTACCCCGGGAAGAACTCCCTATTTTTCCTTCAAACACTAAAGTCTGTCACCGCCGGGGCCTGGATAAAGATTGAAAGCATTTCAAATTGGCAGAGGTTCCATATGTCCTTAGCAGAGAACAATACCTCACCTTTTTGAAAACAGCTCTTGCTCAAAGTGAACATCATTTGCTCAAAAGACTGAAAAACAAGACAGGCAGCGTCGCCGACATATCAGGATAAAGAAGCGGCAGACGGATGACAGCCTTCAGCTATTTTCAAATCCTGGGTTCATCCTTGGATTGAAATGAAATGAAAAGGGATGAAAAAAAAAGATGGATGGAGTTCAAGGATGTCTGACAGATGGACAGTGGAGATGCAGGGCTCGCCCCTAGCCCTCGTCATTAAGTTGCATAATTGCGCAGATAATGATTCAGTCTGCCTTCAAGTTAAAACACTCCATGACGCACCGCAGAGAAGACTTTGTCATTTGACTGCCGAACTGAAAATGTCATTCTGAGGGAAAAAAATGTTTAGTAGCGTCTGCGACGAATGAATAAAGACTTTACATAAGTGGTGGCGGGCTTCATTGTCAGGCTGGTGGGGGATACAGTCCCCACGGTTACCAAAATCCAGTCACACTGCAGGTTTGTCCTGTCCTTGTAGATTTGGATTCAAAATCAGGGCACAAATAACAATGCAACAAATAAAACAAAACTCCCTCCTCTAACGTACAGAGAGGTCAAGGAGGCCACGGCTGTTTCATTGGCACTTGCAAGATGAAAAAACAGGCTTACACTCGAGTCTACCCAACAGGCTAACACCCCGGAGAAACAAAAGGAATCGCATGTAGCGTGTGCGGGACTGTGCAAAAGAAAACAACAAACAAGAAAAAATGATTGGTCCACTTCATTTGCAGCAGTGCATTGTGAAACCGACTGCAGAGACTTGGCTGATACACTTTTGTTCATCTCTGATTCCCCTGCAGATGCCGAGGCAGGTGTGAGCTGCTGCCAAGGCGAGAGATGCATGCACGCTTAATCTGTGTCGGTTTCTAGTTTATTAAGCAGACAGGGTGTCGCGGTTGAAAAATCTGAACTCATAAAAGCATTTTGTATTATCGATGAAGCGCGGTGGTTGCATCAAACCTGAGGGGGGGGGGGGGGCAGAAAGACCGAGGATCCATCAAAGTCAATCTCTACTAAAACAGCCTGGCAATAAAATGCTCCTTTAAATCTCAATATGATGTTGTATTTATATTAACGTTGGAGTGAAAACAATGATGGATAGAGTTTTCCTTCCAAAGGAAAACTGACTGCTGTCGACAATCTCTGCGTTTATACCGCTGTGCACTGCAGGCCCACTGCACTCACTGCTTTGCTCCTCATCTTTGTGATCGGGGGGGACCACAGAAACACATGAGAACTCGTTCTAACGTCTTAAAAGCATTTGGCTCCAGGCACCTCATCACATGTTGCTTGCTCAGAAACAGTGGCCATCTATTTCGGCCGGCCTTAAAAAAAATGTTTTAAAAGGCACTCCCGTGCACACCCGTTAGATGATGAAAGGATATTTGGATGGAGACAGATTCATTGCTTTGCATCACAACCTTCAGCCAAGTGATGCACAGATATTCTTCAAACGTAGACCTTATTTTAAGTTAGCCGGTGTAATTGTAGCTTTGTCATTGAAGCTACACTTTTAACTTGACTATTAAACAGCCAGTTCAACATTTCACATAATGACACATAATAAATTACTATTGCAACATTATAGAGAAAAAAAAACCTCATTCCTCAGTCTCTAATGTATTGGCATCCCGTGACTTGTTTAGTGTTTGAACTATAAATATATGCGGTGAACTGTTGGTGTTCTTTCATTACTGTGGTCTAACAAGCATCGACTCTGACATCAGTGACAATGGCCATACATCCTCCCTCTCGGTTAAGACAAGGAATGAAATTTAGAGACTCCCCGGAGGACACATTTGTATCCCAGGCTTCAGACCGAGCATGTATCATGGGTAAAAAATGACTAGAGTTCCTCGGTCCCTCATCTTGACACTTATGCAATGAAAGCCATTCCTGGTTTGTAACACGCTGGAGGAAGACGGACACCATGCGTGAGCTGTTGAAAAAAACCTGTAACTTTCTTAGGCCTTGTTCTTTACTTTGCTTCAAGATTTTTTTTTTTTTTTTTTTTTTTTTTGATTTATTTAGGAACCTGTGCCCCATCAACCACCTCGATACTGCCAAGGAAAGAGAAAACTGTCAAATCAGTGACCCCATCAATAAAAGCGGTGCAGCCCCAAGGATTTTATTGGATATGTTCCAGACGAGTCATAAAGTACGACTGTGGAGGACGTACGGTTTAGGGAGGAAAGATGAAGCAGAAAATAAAGACCAGGCATCATTAAAATTGTGTTGCTGTTTGCTGTGTCGTCCCCCATGTGGAGGTCTAATTGCATACCCGTATTCTGTTGAAATACATACAAAGATTTCTTTGTAGGAACGTTTTGATTAGATGCAGTTATACAACCCTTATTTGTACGTTTGGTTCACAGAAAATCTTTGCTTTCATTGAGCTATAAAAGGGAATTTTATTGAATTTAGAATACAAAAGAGTCAGCCTGATTTTATTGATAAACACTTGTAAGATTATTATAATTATTTAAGATTGGACTAATATCGCTGTTTTTTGTAGCACCTTTTAGACATTATTCATGAATTATTTTAATATCTAATTTTGTCATTTTAATGGATATTCCATTTTTTTAAACCCATCTGTATTTTAGCTGGACCACGAGGGCGGCCTGCCGGCAGGCTAAGTGATCAGAATACCATAATGCCACATGTGTCAAAGTGTAAGCCTCTTTCGCATATTACACCCGGCGAGTTCAACTTTCACATGCAACTGAATGAAGGTACGGATTTGCACACACACACACCTCATTCCGTGCGGTTGGTGAAACAAAAAACACACTGCATCGGGCTACAACATGAATGAGTTCTGACACGGGGTTATACTAATGATGCAACGCCTGAGGCATACCGACAGGTCTGCCGTAGGGGGGGGGCAAACCATAACTCCAGGCTGTTGATGCTTACCGCGGACAGATATTGACTCCTCCTGAAGCAAGGCCTTGCACGGCCCGTGTTGGTGATTACCATGTTCTTCTTGTTGACGTGTCGAGCGTGTCGGGCATATTCAGGGATTTTGAGGCCCCCCATCGTGATACTCGGGACTACTTGGGAAGACTTAATAAGTCTTGGTGAGGAATAGGTTCCTTTGATCGATTGGATCCCACTTCCACCGCCCTCCCCAATTTGCGTGCTACGACTGGATTACATGTTCTCATTTCCTTCAGAGGTAACGGTGTCCACGCTGTTACTCGTTGCTCCTTCTCTGGTTCCTGCTTTCTTTGGTTATCCAATTAGTCAAAGTCTCTTTTTTTCCCTGTTTATGTCCCTTTTTGGCTTCTATAGCATAACAAACATCCTGAAATGGTGGAACCCTTGTCTTGTAAAAACGATGTACGTTCTACATGGGCTGTAGACCATTCACAGCCAATGTTGCGAGCATGCACAGTATTTGCAAAAAGACAATACGCAACTTGGGTAAACCTGTTTTGGTGTTCAGGGTCATGATATCAATATATCTGTATGATATTGGTAATAAATTCCTTGTATGTCATATTTTGGCAATAAAGTTCCTGATTTCTGATGATTCCAAAAACATTTTTAAAACTGAAACTCTTCACGCTGGCCAAACTGCATGTATTGCTAGATAAACCTAAACGCAATTGTTTGACAGTCTCATTCGTTCAGACATATCTCTTAAGAGACGAGTCAAATATAAAAAGGAATTCATTAACTTCAATCATGAAGCCAGCGTTCCATCCGACCAACTTCCCCACTTAAATATCCAATACACATCAATCGACAAAATATCAAAGAAATGACATTTTCATTTTTGCATATAGCAGTTTGTTAAACTAACAATTTAAAACAGAACAGCACTTAGGCCTCAGCCAACTACACAAGAGTTTTATGCTAAATCGCTCCATGATTTCCCGAAACTAAAATGATTACAGGAGGCTTGAATTAACTGAGGGCAATTCTTGCAGCTGACATATACCTGCACATCTGTCGGCAGTACCGTGCAAAGCCAGGCTGTGTCATCCGACCTGACAAGTGTGCAGAGGGTGATTAACACAGTGGATCCTCACTCCAATCAGTCTTACCATCACACCCGGCTGCACCGTACCTGCAGACAAAGTATTAGCGCATGTGTTTGTGTGAACGGGTGTCATGGACGACCCAATCTTTGTGCTTTGTGATTCTTTTTTTTTTATTTTGTTCCTCTGTGGAAAACGACTGCCGAGCAAACTGCTTTACACTCAATTGTAATCTATTTTGAGTCACAAGAAATCAAAGCGAACGTACACCAGGCACGCACTACTGAAATTTGTCTGAAAAAAACACATACATTTATTTTGAAATATTATATGAAACATAATTTGAATGAAAAATCTTCCCTCAAAATTATTGCCAATTTTGATGATTCAAAATTCAATCATATAATTTTTCTTTTTACTTCCACGTGTTGAGTGTGTGAACAGAAGCCACTGAACGAGCATCATAATACGAATTAATAGGCTTTAAAAGGGAGGCTTAGAAAGGTGTAGCCAAACGGGTAGCGCATGGATTACTTCCTGTTTGCAACCCCGAAGCGTGATGGAAAACGTGGGCTATGACTGAAACTCAAAGCTTTTCAACACCGACACAAACACCTTTTTATAATAGATACATTCCAGACAGTTCTTCCAAGGGGACTGCTTTAATGTAGGTAATGGAATATTTTCTCTATACTCTTAGTGAAGATTATTTTATTTTAGGATGCTCATTATCCATTAATTTTGTTACTTAACATATTGAAAAATGTTGTTTGGCAACATATGAAAATGTTTGTTTGGCAAAATATGACATGATACATTATTGAAAATGTATCAATTTTAATGTTTTCTTTTATTTATACATATTTATACATACATGTATGTGTATGTATGTATGTATGTGTATACATACATACATACATATTAGAATTTGTGCAATAATATTCTAGGAATGAATACAAATATTCTGGGCTCAGTGTGCCTGCAAAAACCTTTCTAATGATAAATCCGACTGTATAAACTAATGTGATTTTGTAAAAGATATCCCTTCTCAGAACTGCACGAAGGTATGTAGATATAAAGTGTATTACAGAGGTTAAGGTAAGTGGTTAGATACGGGATTGCATAGAGAAAAAGCTCTCTAAAGAAATCTATGAAATATAAAGAAAGCTGTGTTCCCAGTTGTGGGACACTCAAGGACCAATACGGGTATCAGTTGTCAATATAATTCTAGTTTTTTTGCATCGGGAAGTCTACATCTACTGACAACATATAATATTTGCCATTATGGTTTATAGCACGCTATTGAAAAAATATCATTAAAGTCCAATCATACATTTAAAAGTCTGAGTGAATGGCTGAATTCAGAATACAAGGTAACATATGTTGTTGGTACTGACGGTATAGGTCAACCGAGCCTGATATTAAATTACTTTGCTGGGAAATATGAAGTGGATCCAATGTTCAGCACGGTGTGTGACTGCACTGCTCACAGTGGAGCTGCACCGTCGGGGCAAAAGCTCCAAACATACACAGAAACACATATACTGTTTTTTATTTTTTTATTTCAAGTTCCCACTTCTGAGAGAAATGTGTCAAGCATCTCAGCTCACCTCGGGGATTACAATAGCGTGCAGTTAAAGTAAACAAGTGCAATGTAGCATCTTAGATCCCAGTTGTTCTGACAGACAGGAAGCAAAGACAGAAGGAAGGACAGTGGCTATGTAGACGGAAAACACGCATTGCTGCAGCAAGTTACACTGTCATAACATTGACTAATGTTGGGGTTTGTGTGTGACAAGCAACTAAAACAGATGATAAAAGTCCTGTATAAATCTATGTGGGGAAAAGACTGTCTGGGGCTTCAATTTGATCTGAAACTGAACACGAAGTAAAGAAATTTTGAAGGGTAAATACAGAACTGAATGTGGGACACAGGCGGCAGATAGGAAGAAGTGACAGATAATTGCCAAGCAAGAGCAACTGAGTTGACACATTTATCTTGGATTCATAAGTAAACAAAAGCAGTGGCTTAAATGAAATAAGTTTTTTAAACCAGGGTCCTTTTGTGCACACCGGTGGCGAAACGTCCATTTTAAATCCTCTGATTAGTTTTTAATGTGAAGAATGAAGGGCGCGCCTCAAAAAACCCTCATCAGTGAGAGCAGTGTCTTGAGAGACGAGGCCGCTGTCATTATATCATCTCTCTGTCTGGAAGGCCTGATCTGGAGCATCGTCACGTCTCATTATGCCCTGATGTTATCACTTACCGCAGCTTGAGGACAATACACAACAGTGCAGATTAGCAGAGTTAAAAAAAAAAAAAATTCCAATTAATCAGGAGTTTAGTGGGAAAGTTTCAATTTTAATCTCCCAAAGGAGGAGACTTCATGTACATCATTGAAGCATGTCAGAGTTCAGGGGTTTAAGGGATTGTGGAACCGGCTTACCGCGTCTGGACAGGGACAGTTATTGAGTGCACTCGTCCTTGGGGTCGGACAAGGGCTTACGTGCTAGTGATGATAGTGACAATGGCAGTGGTCCCCGGTTGCGTCCTACAGTGTTTAGTTTTGCAGGGAAAGGAACATCCATTGAATTCAATTAGTGCCAAAAGGGATTAGTTGAATAATGAGATGTCCAATCGACAGTTTGATGGATTCATTCATCGTTTCTTCTGTTTGTACGGGAAAATCTTTTTGGTTGCGGATTCTTAAATGTGAGGACTTTCTGTTATTCAGTGCTTCATATTGTTGTTCATTGAATATGTTTGGCTGTTGAGACAAAAGAATCAATTTAAAAAGGCTTCACAACCTTTTCACATTTTGTGGAGAAAATAACAGATCGGTTTGAATAGACGGGCTCATTTGATAAAGAGACCTTTTTTCTTCAAATTCTATTACTTTTATTTTGTTATTCTGTTTTTGTTTAAACCAAGTTAACAAAGTGCCATATCCAGATTTCAGTGTCCTAGTTTGAGTCTTTTTCACTTTTCTTTCCAGTGTGGTTTATAGTCTGATAGTCAGAGTCCACCACCAGGAAAACATTAAGTAATTACCTGAAATGTTGATCAATTACAGACGTCATTTTTGCTTTGCAGTCAACCATCTGGCTGGACTCCTGGTTGTGTTGAATGAGATCCAACATGTATGCATATTTTTTATAAGCATTATATTGAAATCTTTGCTGCATTATGCTCTTTTGTTTTGAAGGACGCCGTTTTGAATACTTGTTTCATCAACATTCTTGTCGTCAGTCCTTTGAGTTTCGTTCAAGGATGATAGACTTGGAAATGTACTGAAAATAACCAAATACAGTCCAAATGTCCCTCCTTGGATTCACTCCTGCTGTTAAATACAGCTTATATTGGTGTTATAACTGTGATCAAAACCGTATGTCTTTTAAAAAAAGGACTGCTTCATGTTTAAAGTGTTTTTGTAACATTTGGTCAAAATGATCCTACAAAAGTTAATTGTGCTGGATCCAGCACATAGCCTGTCCCCACTGACATCAGTCAACCCAGACAGGTCACGTCCATTCCGCTTTCGCTCTTTATCTCGGCCGCAGCACGAGGTTCTCTCTTAAGTTGCTAAATCGGTTTCATCCACGTCAACTCTGTGTTCATCGTTCACGTTCTGCAGATCACAATCCCTTTTTTGTAGCTTTCTGCTATTCAATAATTAATTCCTCTACTCTTATCACCGTCTTCTTTATTCTCTTTCTTTTTCACTTCACTGTGAGAACCTCGACAGATATATTTAACATGCTAGCACACTGATTTGTCTGTATAATGTATTTCCCCCTGCGTAAGTGATTCACATTTTGCACAACTTTTCAAAGTCACTATATCACTAAACTACATTGCTACCGAAGTGTACCCCAGAAAACTATCATATTGTTGTTCAGTACTAAAGGAGACTTCGCTTGTACTTGTATAGACAGACTGAACACGTTGAACTTAAGGTGCAGTAGAAGTCGAAAAAGGATCTATTTAGAGAAATAATGAACATGATCATTGTTATTTTGTTTAAACTGATCAAGATTAAATTATTTTTTGTTGCCTTGAATTCACGCCCCAAACACACATTTCTACGTGTCATTTTGAAGCAACGCTTGTTAGAAAACCTGCTTGCGGGCTGCTCTTTGCTTCGTTTTCAGGCAAGGCCTTTTTTGCTTGCGCTGCTGAAGGCTCCCGGCCATGATTGAGTGTCTTTTTCCTTGAATCAATGACCCTGGACTGGGCAGCACCAAGGACAACAACGGATCCCTGGATCTCCACCTGAATCGAGCCCTTCGCGGTGCAGACAGGATCCCGTGGCTGGACGACGGACGCAATGGATAGTCACGATTTAAGAGTCGACGGCAACGAAGAAGTTCTCATCAGTCACGCATTCCCTTCTCTATCTCGCCTGCAGGTACTCTCCCTGCACATGCTTTGAATACATGCACGACTCGCACACACACACACACACACACACACACACACACTGCTGCTGATGTTCAAACGTGTTCATCTAAAGTCCAAGATATATTTGATATGGAAATTGATTTACTTTTAATGGCGTGTTTTATGAGACTACTGGACATCTACTGAATAATCATCCAGAGCACGGAACATATTAATGCTTATTTGTTATCTGCTGTGGCTGAGCTGATCTTCCCGACTAGCTAAGTGACTGGTTGGGATAGATTTTACTCTATACAAGCAGCGTGGGAGGTTTAGAGATTATTAAACTCCCTACGTAGCCTGCTGCTCATCTGCTTGGTTGTTTATCTGCTCATCATTTGCCATTATTGTGATTAGGTCTTTTTTCTTTCTTTCTTTTTCAGTCGTAACACGAGCTCAGAACAGCATGTGATTGAAGATTGAATGATGTTAAATAGGGCAAAAGTAAAATGGACTATGTGCACAGCACAATCTCAAAGGAGAAATGAGCCGGGGCCCGGGTAGAAGTGAATGCTGTGATTGCTCCCTTCAAAGAGCCCCTGTATTACCAGGACACAATGGAATGACCTTTTTGTGATTGCAAACTTCTGTTAACGGTGGACGCCGGTGGTCAAAACGCTTTTTTTTTTTTTTTTTTTATGTGCTGCGCTTTTGTCATTCTAATGTAATTCAAGCGTTTTTTGGGGGGCAAAGATGTTTGTTATTTCAATTGAAACAATACTAATTTTTAGTACGGTTCTTACTGTTCATACTGTGTCCTCATTTGAGTCATATCGGTGAAAAATAAAACATTTCCTGGCTCAGATATTCACCATCTGGCTGCTCTTTTGAAAGGATGACAGCTTACGACACGATGGTTTGAATTACTCATCTGCTGTGGAAGTCCTCATGTGACATAAGGGGCCACAGGAAATGCAATTTGAATGCACAACTTTGGCACCCATTGAATGAACGTGAATGTCTTTTGAATGAAATCTTGACAGTTTTTATTACTAGCAGGTAGCTGTGCCTAAAATAAATGTATTCATTGTTCCAATGTAATATTTTTCATTTCCCCACAGCAAATGTGAAAAGATGAAGAACTTGAGTAATATTCATATCAAGGAGAACATGCTCAGCGATCGTGTGTGTTTGTGCCAGATAAATCACACTTCATTGCTACTAATCAAGTTAAAGAAAATGATCAATGAATTATCCTAATTCATAAGAATCTGTCTTTGTAAAGGCAGGAGCGTGCAACAAACACTTCAACAAGGTTGAGACAGTGCTACACATTTATTTTCACCAACGGTTTTATTCTACCAGGGAAAGCAATCAAGAGCCAATATGCTAAGAATGTCGAGCTATTGTGATTGCCAACACGCCTTGGACGACACCGACCACCAGATGTCACCTAGAGGAGCCGCTAAACCAATGGTCGCGGTGTGGTGAACGGACCACGTGGGCAAGCCGGCCATATTTCGCCAGACAACACTATTGTGCGCCTCGACTGAGGCCACTGCCTCCTTTTCGAAGTCTACGTTTCCAGAGCGCGTCACGTGTAACGCGCTAACAAGGCAAAGGCTCCACACGTGTGGCTGAGAAACGCAGCTTTTCTGTTGCACTGATCTGAAGGGAACGAGCAATGTCAACAGTCTCTACTGTTCATTACTGTTCGTTCTTTACTGGCCATTTTGGTGCTTTTGTAGACTCACGAGAACCAAAAGCTACAGAGATTTGGAGTGTGAAAATAATTGGGAGTACACAGCGTAGGAGGGAGCGTTCCTAGCTAAGATATGTGGACCTTTATATTCAAAGCCAAACCGAAAATATCTTCAATCAATATCTTGATGGATGCAACAATAGCAACTTGCACGGATTCTTTTGTTTGTCCTTGAGATTTATTTATTAGTGAAGTATGAGCATTAATGCTGAACCGAACAATGATCTTTATGGGTCAAGCAGGGATGGAGGTAGCAAGGATGATATTCCTGCAATCTGGCAGCAACACACACACTAGACACATGCCAGACCTCTGGTGCGAAAAAATGATAATGTATGCTTGCATTGACGTGCAAAGTTGCACACATACGACTGTGAAATGACAGGGTATAATTCTTTACTCAAATGTATTTACCAATTTCTGGGGACAGATGCGTTTCTGCAATATTTGATTAAAAAAACAAACTAAACAGTCAAGAGTCTGCTACCTCTATCGAACCTAAGACACAAGCTGTCACCAATCACACACCCGAACTCTCAGACATCCTGACACGCAGCGGTCAGCAGAGCCTTGATCTCAGTGCCAGAGAAAACTGTCGGCCAAAGCTGCACGACATTAAGAACCCAAAAGTGATCCTTTGACTACATTTGAAGGGACGCCTTTGAGTTCTCACTTTTTATTTTCTTAAGTTCGAAACCAGGCAATTTTCTTGATTGCCATCAGGCGAAAGTGAAACTCACTTTGTCACAAACCTTTTGGCAAACTTGACAGCATAAACATTTTCACTGGGGACCTTGTCTGATACTCGTTGCAATGTTAGGAACCGATAAGAAGTAAACTTCAACCAAATTTGTTGCCTTAGCAACAGAAAAGCAAGGACAGAATCAATATGTATCAACAGACCCAGCCAACGTGGGTCTTTGAGGGAGATCATTATAAAGAAAAGTTGCATTTTACTGTTAACAATCCACAAAAATAAACCATGAACTACTTACAGAAATCAGCCTTGACGGTCTCCAGAGAGAGTATTAGCTGTGTTTGCATTGCAATATACGTGTGTGTGTGTGTGTGTGTGTGTGTGTGTGTATATACCATGTGCCTGTATTGGGTCTGCAGTCGTTGTGTGTCTTCCTTTTGCCCAGCCTCTTATGTGCACTCGGTACATCAGTGGATTTACTCCAAATAGCTCTGCTCCCCCCCTTGCTGCCAGTCACCCCCCCCTATTTTCTGCGTGTTACGTGAGTAGCATTGATGTAACGTCCCCTGACGCTGCCCTGGGTTTCTTATTCAGGAGGTATATGGCTTCTAAGTAGCCATCCATCAGAAAACCAGTGCCCCAAAACCAGTTCTAATTGTGCTCACAGTCTCCGGTGGCCGCTGCCAATTGCTTCACATTAGGCGGATGACCAACCCATTTATTTCCAACCCATTGTTTTGTGAGCACCGTAGCCCAGTGAACTTGAGTGCTGTTTGTTCTCTACCCTTCACCCTGCCGCGTGTCTTTCTCTCCGCCGCTTTCTGTCTAACTTTGCTTGTCTTCCCGCTCCAACTTTTGCCTCATCCCTTTATTTTTCGCCACCGCTTTGAGCCTGGATACATGAAAGCAGGGCGGCTCGCCAGGCCCAGCCACACTGTAGGACATGCTTGTTTGTCATGGATGCCTCTCAATGGATGAAGAGAAGAACCGCAGACAGTGTCGCTGTAGGCAACACATCCATTTTTGGGTACTTTGACATGAGTCACTTGTTACATCCGTCTTTATGTCTGTTGTGTATGTTTTCTACTGGATAGAGTCTGCGTGTTTACATTGACACATTGTCTCTTAAACTGCATTCAATTCATAATTAAAAATGTACATTGAGTGGCCAACTATTTTACAGTCATCAGTAGATTATCCAGTCAAGGTTGTGTAAAGAAAAAAAATGCTGGCTATGGCAAAATGATAATGGAACTGTATATGAATAAAGCATTAGACTTTTTTTATTTCATATAATGACTCAGTAAAAAAAATAAATCTCTTTAGAAACCTTTTTTCAAAGGGAAAGACTTCAAAACTGTCACTGAAACTTTGCCCCAATAGTAGTTCAGACATTTCAAGGTCATATGGCTCCGAGCGGCAACAAAAATATACCAAAACAGCAACATGCGCATCACTTTGTAGTCTTCAACTTCTGGTTTGGTCCACCAACTCATGAGAACAAAGATCTGTGGGTGCTTCAGTTTATTTATCTTTCATTTCACGGCAGGTGGGCAGTACCAAACCAACTTGTTTGCTTGATATGGGGCCTACATTATATAGACGCTCAATAAAACCCATGCAACCCGTGCAACCATATAATCTGAAGCCGAACAATTAGCTACAGGCTAGATGTGTTGACACTCTGTAGGTTTGGTTGTTGCCCAGAAAGTTTAATTACGGAGACATTTTATGTAATGTTAATACTGCTTAATGGACCTTTAACTACTCCACCAATCATTCTTAATCTGTAGCTTCCTTCCTTCCATCCTGTTCTTATACCTTGATGTCTTTTGGCCTCCGTCGCTCGGCCCCCGCTTACCTCTTTTTTTCTTCCCGCAGCCCTCCTTCCACTATCCTTCTCTCTTGATCCTCCCAGCAATATTTCTCGTCTTCGTAACCCTCACTTTGCATCCTTCAGCGCTTCCTTTCCCCTCGGCTTTGCCCCCCCCACCCCCCTCAACCCCCATCTCTCTTTGAGATGTGGCTGTCATGAGATGAAAAGAGCACATTTTTGAGTCTCTCCCCCCCTCACTCAGTCCATCACCCTGTCTATTTGACTGCCTTTCTCTCCTCTGCTCTCTCTGCCCTCCTAAATCAAGCAGCGAGAGACGCAGCCAGGAACTGTTCAAACAAAATGCTAATGGTCTGCTAATGGGTCCGTGCTTTCCAAAGATTTGGCAGGTAGCTGGTAAGGCAAACCAGAGAGTCTTTACAAAGGTTTACACTGTGCAATGAGCACTCATAGCCACCTAGCACGCCTGCTTTATTCAGAGTGAATGGTGCTGTTATTGAACAAAATATTAGATCAAACAAGCCATGTGCTCTGAGGATAGCGTGTGTGATGGCTGTCTCGGATATGGCAGTAACAGCTGATTGTTTGGGGATTTTCAATTATTTCTATTTTTACTTGGGTTTACATAACACAAGGTTGGGTGACGAGTTAAAGAAAGCTGCATAGAGCGTCTTGCTAAGGTGTTTATTAAACACGATCCATTCACTGAAGGATCAACCTCATGTGAGCGGGGATGATATTATCTATAAGCTGGTACTCCTTTGCAGTCCCTGCAGACAAAACTATCAACATGCGCCCATTAGCTAGTCAGCACATAACTACCAGCACAAAAATGCAGTGCAACTGTAAAATTACAATTCATTAAAGACCTTAATCGCCGTCATGTTCTAGGGTCTACATGTCGCTCAATACAAATTTATTTTGCAACTTGGCAAAATACAGAAAAATGTTAAGCTGTCTGTGAGGCATAATTATACATTTTTTATTGGCAGTAAATTGAGAAAAATGGGTTTGAAGCAGATTGACAGGTTCTGTTCATTTGCACCGAGCAGAACTCAAAAGTCAGCACATCTTTGGTGGAGATTGGAACAGCAAATTACCTTGAACACAATCAAAAATCCAAAACAATTCCAAGTGACTTTATCCATCCCATTGGGGGCAATTATATGCAGAAAAGTTATAGAAAGTTTGGTATGGCTGTTTCAAGCATTTTTACTTCTCACTAACATTCGTCTAGCTTATTTTTTTAGGTAAGGTAATGAATAAAAAGACAGACAATTTGAAGATACTTCACTGTTTCCCCAGGGTTTCTACTGCCAAAGATGCCACCAAACCCCTCAGCAAGGAGACTAACTTAATAAAGTCTTAGTTGCTTCATGCATTTTCTGTATGTCCTATATTTCACCCCGTTCAATGGAGTGTTCTAATAAAGTCAAATAGGCAGTTGCTTTTAATAGCCTGGAATTCGTGTGCAAAAAAAGCAACGCATCAGTTGCACAAACAACCTCTTCTAGCTCAGCCAACGCTTGACCCCGCGGCCCCTCCAGATCACTGTGTCCTTCAGTCCCTGCAACAAATACTGCATAATTACCACATAATCCTATCATTGAAAATAACAGTAGGATTAGAACAGCTTAAATATTTATTTATTTTTATTTTTGATTGTAGTATGAAAAATAAACGTTAGCCGGTTATTTGATAATTGTGTTCAATTTCCAACAAATATAGACAGCACAAAAGCGTCTAAATTCATTCAGGACATGAGTTTAATCATTTGCAGGTATGTGTGTCACACCAGCAAAGACAAAGAGAGTGTGTGTGTGTGTGTGTGTGTGTGTGTGTGTGTGTGTGTGTGTGTGTGTGTGTGTGTGTGTGTGTGTGTGTGTGAAAACACTGTACCTTGTAATAGTTTGATGCACTGGAGAGCTAAGACAAACCGTAGCAATTTGTCTGCTCAGCTACATTTTGTGAATGCCATACATTACAGAACTAGGGAATGCAAATCTGAAGTCAAATGGAAAACCATTCAGGCAGGCCCATCACATTGAAAATGCAACCGGGCAGGAGGTTTCCTGAAGTGCTGCACGGTGAACATCCTAAAAAGAGATTCCGGAAATAAGCCGAGGATACAGTTATTCTTGATTAACCTGTCGTGAAATACATAAGTATGCAGGCCCAGGTTGTGCTGTAAATGGAAGAGACCTCTTACCACTAAGGTGGGCACTCAGTCCTGTTTGAAAGTCATTCCTCAGCATAATCGATTCATTCCCTGCTTGGTGAACTGAATTACATTCGATCCAATTTGGTTTCCCACCTTTTCTCCTCTGCAGGACAGGAGGCTTATTTGCATGAGGCTGCAATTGGAAGTTGGGCGAGTAGAGAGAGAGAGAGGAGAGGACAAAGGAGAAACGGGTCGGGACCACAAAGCCAGAAACTGGATCTTGTAAATATTCCTGACAATCTACATTTTTACGTGCACACACGTATATATTAATCTAACTGACAAATCTTGTTTGGGTTTCAAGTTGTGTGAGGTAAAAACTGAACATATAATATTCCCCCCAGCAGGAGAGTTGCCACTGCTGCAACAGCTAGTTTCAACCATCGGCGCTGTCCTTGGTCGTCGTACACTGTTGGAGGGAGGGTTGTCTTGGTAACCTTTTGATTTCAAGGCATGTCTGGGTGGAGAAGAAACTCTCTGCAATCCACTCTCTCACTTAGATAAGTCACACATGTATCCAACACCAATCGCAATTTTTACGGTTGCACGTTCAGTCTGGTTTCTTGTGTCATAAATCACACGTCAGCATTGCCGCGCGCATGCTTGTGACAGCCAGCATCATAATAATGATGTGTGGATGGACCCCCCCCCCCCCCCCCCCGACGCATTTCTCTCTGTTCAGTAGTACACATCTGGTGAAGCCGGGGGCTGCTGACAGGACAGCAGGCTTATTAATGATTACTTTCAGCAGGTGTTCCCCCGTACTCTATCCTCTGACCTTTCCCTTTGAAGAAAACAGTCGATGGACTGCAACAGCGCCCAGTCAGATGCCCTCTCTCCTCCTCCTCCTCCTCCTCCTCTTCCTCCTCCTTATGCCCCATCAAGCTTGCGAGGAGGCCAAGCTAAAAGAAAGCTTTCTTTTTACAATGCGTTTTAAAAGGTGACTATGTTTTCCATTTACGGAAAAAGCATCGCGTCTGCGAAAAGGCTTTATTTTTGATGCTATAATTCAGGTTATGAGATTATGCTTTTGTTTCCTTCCAAATCTTTATCGTCTCCCTTCATTTTTCTTCTCTCTCTCTCTGCCCCATTTCGCTGCATGCCAAACAATGATGCACAAATATGTGTCAACATTTCCCAAGGACGAAAACTGAATTGATTGCATATCTTGATAAGCACTCCAGCTCTGCCATTATCAAATAGTGCTTAATCCCCAAGCAGTGCTTAGAAGGAGAATGAATAAATTCACCCTTCGTATTTTAAGACAGTCAAACGGGTTAGTTATCCCCACACCCCCCTCGTTTCTTTCTGCTGACAAAAACAAATTAGTGACAGGTTTTAACGATGGCTCATCGGTTTTTGTACCTGTGTGAAGAGTGAGGTGTTATCTAACTCCCCGGCTCCCCGATGAAGAGCGAAGCATTAGCCCGAGTATCTAATGTTTTGTACATCTGCTGTGTGTTCAGAGGAGATATCATGACTGCCGTAATGTCTTTTCTCTTGTTTGAAGCTGCTGACAGCTTGTAGCCTTCATCTCCAGGAAAGCAACAGTTCTTCCCTCCACATAGACACCATTAAGATGCAAAGGATAAACCTGAATAGATTTCACCCTTTTGAGCATTTATTGGTGTTTAATTAATTGAATTAAAAATAGAGCATAATGCTGTTTTGCAACTTGACATAACAAGAATCATTAGGAGTGATTCACCCACTACTATATTAAACCTATAATATGACGTGTGAGTGTGTGTGTGTGTGTGTGTGGGTGTGCATATGTACATAATGTTTAATCAAGACCATAAACTAGCAAAACGGTTTCATTCAAAATACAAATGTAATTCCAGTACTAAATTCTCATATAACAAATGTAAAAAAAAATGTATACGAATAATTCAGTTCTGTTTTTTTTCGGCGGGTTCAAGTTTTTTTGGTTTGTAGGAGTCAGCTAATCAACACTGTCTTCCTCGTCACCACAATTCAAGGAGTTTCTCAGACATCATAAACGTAGGTTCATACATCTGTTGTTGTGCTGCTTTGTGTACCCATGACCTGGAGCAGACATCTCCACCAGAGGTCAGGCAGGACTCCTTCCTCCACCAGCAGAGCAGGCCGTACCGTCAGACTGCAGAACGCCTCCCTGCGGGTCTTTCAGCACTGCACACTTTCCCGTTGCTCTTGAAGCCGAAGCCTTCAGTGACTGAGATTCTGCTCCACCGGCCTCTCTTTGTGTGGGAGAAACCACTCTTCTTGGCCGCGGTTGTGGAGAGCGTTACGCTCGGTCGTCACTCTTGCTGTGAGCAGCGTGGCTCTTAGCTTGTGTTTCTTTTTTCCTCTGTTGTGGACTCTGAAGCAGAAGGATCGCGCACACGTAGGAGTTTGAGGTTGAATCATTGTGACGATAGACAACACAAACACCGGATTCTCTTCCAGAAAACAAGCATCCTCAGATCATATACATGTGGAAACGTGAAAGTCCTGTATTCGAAATTAAAGTACGAATTTCATTGAAAAAGAACTCTGGTAATATATATACCAGTGTGTGTTTGTGTTTTGTGTGTGTGGTTGGGGTCGAATCAGCAGAGAGGTTTCAGCACGGACCTCCTGTTGAGCAGAAGCGAGGAGGCCCACAGCAGTGCAGAAGTGCCTTTTTCTCCTCCAGGGGTCCGATGACCTCCACCTTGATGTTCACAAAGAGTGTCGCTTCTCCAGCCGGTTCTCCGACTCTTGTGGTGTTGATCATTTTTATCAATTGCTACGGTTTTTTGGCACCAAATGTAGAGAAACTGGATAATCAATTCAGTCTGCTTTGTTTCCCTCTCTCTCCTCCGTCTCTGCCGTGCAGCCTCTGTCCGTTTGAGTGTTTTTTACCCTCTGCTCTCTTTTTCCTGAGAAGGTGGAGAAGAGCCAGTCCGTGCATTCTGCTGGTAATTTATCGCCTCTTAAGCTAAATCAGGTCACCATCTGTTAAAAAGTTTAATTATTTTAACTTCAACTCTTGCTTAATTGCTTCGACTGGCTAAAACAATGTTGTGTGCACAGATGCATCACTTTGCTGGAGCGCGGTCCTGAGTGACAGCCTGACGTGAAGTCATTCTGACAGCACCCAATTACAGTCTATTGGATGAGAGAGAGCATATCAATCAAACCTCGCCGTCGTATGTTTAGTAGCAGGTGCCTACACCTTTAACTCTGCATAATTATTTTTTTTTAAACGATAATAATTCAATGAAACAACATTTTTAATAATAATTTTCCCACATTTTATATTTATACGTGTTTTAAAACTGTTGCCGAAAAAATCCTTCGCCCTTCAAAAAGATGACTGACAGTTTTATGTGCTACAAACAATTAACCAAATTGACTTGGATTCAAGGAAAGGCCAGAAATGTCAATAGGTATCAACTCTATTGAGAAGGCAAACTTAAACAAACATTGCAAAGGTCACAAGAAAAAAAAACAATGTGATTCTTTTTAAAGGTGAAAAATGTGAAGATATCTTTTCAATATCAACAGCTGGAAGCTGTGTGGGGAAAAAATTGGTGAGGATGTCAGATGCATCAATATCTTGTAGAATCTCTCGGAAGCAGCGTATAAACTTTTACCATCGCAAACCCTTTGTTTGCTGTTTAAATGATTAATTGATTAATTGTGGTACTGTCAGTCATGTTTCATGCGCCACAAGTTTAGTTGATCGATAATGCCCACGGAAATACTGGGCCTCATGTGTGCATGCGTAAAGCACTATGAGGAGGAAACCTGCAATGTGAAGGAGGTGACAATTGCCAAATGTTCAAGGGACCAGTGTCTGTGATGGAAATCACCACTCAATTCCACCGGAGCGGATTGTTGCAGTGTTTGCTGTTTCTATCTCAGGCTTTGTGTCGAGAGAACAAGCTCAAACAAAATACCCCAAAGCAGAAATTTCCATTTGCTTTCCAAGTCGCAGAGATTGTCTCGTGGTGCCATTTTGGTAGATTTGGTAGCACTCGATATTTGGCACTTTCATCTGGTGGTAGTATTGAAAGAGGAGGCAACACAACATGTGTTCTGCTTTGAGATTCATTTGGAAACAAAGACGTTTGAAGAGCAAACACCCGCATGGTTAAATTGGGGACGTGTTTTATGTCGAGTGGACATCAGCAGTAGATGTTCTTGTTTTGAGGGAGTATTCGGGTAACGTATCGTTCGTCATTGGCCTGGACTCCACAGCCGCTCTTCACAGTTCGACAGAAGCCAAGCTTCACTATGAGAATCACAATTTAGACAAAATCTTTTGATGTACCGTAAGATTTAGATGAAATCTATGAATTGAGTTGTTTACTAATAAAACAGTGGCAAGGAAAACTGTGGCCCAGATGTTCAGATCCAGCTGATTCGTGATTTGCAGCTTTCTGCTTTCAAAGGAGCTCTGGTCACATTCTTCTTCTTCCTCCTCATTCTGTTTTTCAGTCACCTATACTTTGCGATCACGTTCTCTTTTGAGGGGCACGGAGAGATTTCCTCTGACTGGATTTTTAAGACTGTCTATAAGGATTTGCCATCTTACAACATGACGATCTGTGACAGCATATTTCTTGGCCGGTCTTTTACTCCTGAGAAAATGTCTAGAGGTACTGTCTAATACTTGGGAATTCCACACAAAGCATTGAGTTTGGAGCCTCAACTTTTTATGAAAATAGTTTGAAAGCCTCATGTTTCTCATCACGCATTCCTGACATGCCGGAAATAATTTACAATTCTGTGATTTGACACTCCTGTTTGGTGCAAAAGAGCTGAACACATCAGAAATTAAAAGATGCAGACAGATCTGCTGGTTTGGGTTACATTAAGGAAGCTTTTGATTTGACACCTGCTCACACCTGCAAGAACCAGAAGTTTGAATCATGCCCTCCCATTATGTTACCGCTTGATGAGTGGGCCTTCAGTGCCATTAATCACACACACAACGGCAGACATCCTCTTAAGCGTTGGTCAGGCGCTGCGGTATCTTCTTTCCCTCACCTGGACCAACCTCCACTCTCCCTTTTTTACCGTTGAAATTACTGTGCAAAAGCAATTTCTGTTAAATCACTTCACAAGCTGGTCTATCAATACGACGGGTTGTCAAGGTCAAGCGTGGTAATCAATGCCTCGGCACATCAACAAGAAATATTGCTAGTTACAAACCTTGTTCCTGTTGAAGGCTACTCAAAGGCAGGATTTACAGTTGCATAATTTCATTCAGCATAAGGGAAAAAATAATAATAATCAGAAAGCGCCCCTGTGCAGCCACAGAGTCATGGAAGATGGATGCTTTTTTTTTTTTTTCAAGGAAAAAGGACATAAAAGTATAATGGAATTCCTGTGAATCTCTTGCCTGAACCGAACCACGAAAGGTCAACCTGTCCGAGATGCATTTTCTTCAGGTGAAGCATTGCAAACTCACATCATTTCTAACACCTTTTTTTTTAATAGACAAAATCCTTCATTAATCTTAAAAACGGCACTCGTGTCCAAATCCCTATTTTCTATTTTTGCGTTTTCATGATATCTTCCCCACATCGTCAGTAAAAAAGAGCTTTTATACAAAATGGCCTTTCCACAGTGAAATTCTCTGCTGCTGCACATCACAACCGGTCGCTCACCTCATCATAATGGCATCTCCTCCCCATCTCATTAAAGACAAGTATTATTTTCTTTAATAACCCAGCACTGGTGAGTGGTTCCAGAAATGTAATTGGTGAGGAAATTTGATGACGTTAAGTTTCTCCTCTAGGAGCCCACATCTTTTTCCTTTGATACCCACAGTAATATTAAAACAACGACATGCCTCCGCCTCCTTCCATTTTACCCATGTTCATTATCATGTTCTGGTCCCTACAAAAAATAAATAAATAAATAAATAATAATAAAATAACAACGGATTATTTCATAAAACCAGTGGTTGTGGCAAACCACATGGGACATGTAATATCTTCTGGTATTGTAGTTGTTGCTGAGACACTATCCTTTATCTGGGTTGCTTTTGTATTTGTGTTTCAACATACTTTCTTTGGACTAGTGGTTGACAAAGGCAATGTGTCTTGTTAACTCGGGGACGGAAGGGCTCCACGAGGAGAGGCGCATGTTGTCAACATGCATAGTCGTGCAACAGCTACTCAGACATGGACTAGTCTCGACCTACGTGTCACCCCTGACTTATCTCATTTAGTGCTGCTGAGAAGAATGCTGTCAGAATCCCCCCATTACCGGGTGCTGTGGGTAATATAAATGAAGAGGGCTTAATCCATCCCACATGTACTCTTATTGATTTTTCTGCTGGAAATGTCTGCATGAACCTCCAGTCTAGGACATCCGTTTCTCACGTAATGGGGAAACATTACGAAAAATGCTTTCCAATCAAAAGGTACGTATCAATGTATGAGGTGATTATCCTTTTTGTCTTATATAATGAATACTAGTGCAAACATATGAACTGTAAACATACAAATAACAAACAGCAAAGATTTCATTATCAGCTATCAGGGCAGTGAAGCAAACGGCCACGCCATTTATTTTTCATATTCGCATTAATGATGTTGAGCTTGGTCGGAAATACATTTCCAAATCAGCTTCATCTCCGTCTTGTTGGAAACCATCTCCCATCATCACCCAGGATCTTAGGAGCTGTTGTTAGGAGCTTTTCCTCTGTAAAGCAAAGCTCGTAATCCATGTACATCCCACTGAATCATGTCTATTTGTTGCCCTTTTTAAACATATGTAATCCATGTTATCATGAAACATGAAGTATAACGATAAATAACATGCCGTAAAGCGATTTTCTGGCAAATGTAGTTTTTACAACTATTAAACACTGTTTGCTTAAAAGGGGTGTGTGTGTGTGTGTGTGTGTGTGTGTGTGTGTGTGGGGGGGATTTTAGCTCTGCGTCTCCTCAGACTAATCTTGCTACTGTCGTCAGGACCGACTGGTTAATTCTGACATGAGAAACCCACCTAACGCTCTCTGCCAAATCAGGATCATCTCAAGGTTTCAATGTGACAACTGTGTTCTATTCACACGTCCATAATTCGCTAAAAGGTACGTCAGATAATCCCCCCCCCCCGAGCTGCAGCGGCATTTTGATTGATGTATACGGCCTTGTGCATGGCGGCAAAATGAAGAATTCCCCTATAAATGTGAATATGAAACTAACACAGTACATTGATATATCTTAATTTTGCCAATGCCGAAGATTCACACACAGACACGCCCTCTCCCGTCCGAGCTTTGAAACATTTTGAACAAGTGTCTCACACCATTCTGACCCGAGTCCTGACGTCCTGCGTTTGTTCTTCGGCGGGTTGTCAAGCAGTTTTTAAAGTAATTGCTTTTCTCCATGGTTGCGTTTCGGTTGGCAGTGGGCTTAAGCCTCTGTTTGTGTTTGGATCACGGCGGAGGTGAACAGTTGAGAATGTGTGACATGATGGATGCGGCGGGCGGGGGTGTTGTGGAAAACGGGATTCTACTTCACACCTGATGGACTGGCGAGCCGACATTTTGCCAGGCTGACGACACTGCTGGACTCGAATAGGCTTTACCGTCTATCTCAGTCAGATAAACACTCGCGACCTGAAGTAGGACAGCAGCACACAGCCTGCATGCGATGAAATGACAATTGCTTATATTGAAAAATGATATTTAAAATAGATTTTAGCATTTATGTAAACCCTGCAGATATGTAATAAGTCTGAATCTGGCAACGCTGCGGAATCTTTTCCTAAAATGGCTGCAAACAAAATGTCAAGCGCACACACACAGTGTCTTCTTTCTATTTTGAAAACAGTAACATCACATAACCTTAAGCTCCAAACACAGCAACATTGCACACCTACAGAAGCACACGCGAACACATGGAGAGAGGCGAAATGGGACAAAGCGGTGCACTTCCTCTAACCTTTTTCTTAAAGCTCTCCATCTCTTGGTATTTAGGCATCAAAAACACCTCAGAGGACAGTGGACAAACAAGGGGACTGCCCCCGTCTGACCCCACTAGAATTGGAATGACTTGATATTCCCCGGGCACACGACACGGGGGTACTCAGATTAAAAGCCTCTTATTCACCGTGACCTTTCCCTCGCCGTCTTCCCTCGGAGGAATCTTCCCTCCTTCTGCTGCCGTCTCAGTGACAGGACGTCCCCGCCAAAACAAAAGACCAAATGGTAGGGTGACACAAAGTCAATATGGGTTGTTTGAACGCATCACGCAGAATCCTCTGTTATTCATGTTTATAAATCAGATTTATTGGGGGGGGGGGCGTGAACTGGGATGGGACACGTTGCACGATGCATTTCTAACAGGACGTGCAGTATTCATTAATGTCATATGTTGAGGTAGTGCATTTTGTGTTCATCAGATTCATGCGTTCATCTCTGTGCATCTTAAAATGACCATTTTTCTGTTTTTTGGGGGATATTGTTTCAATCGTTTATACCAGCAGGTGCCGGGTCAGCCGGTGCCGTGTGGCTGACAGGACTCGGTGTGACAAATATCTGATTGGGTTCCAGTCCAGCTCCATCTCGGTCCAAAACATCGTTCATTATTACCTTCTCTCTCTACGTGACCCGTCACCTTCAGCATGTCATGTCTTTCAGTGTAACTGATGCGTCTCCTCATATTTTGAAGCTTTAGACTGCAGACGCAAGGTTTTGACAGCCCAAGTCAAAGGTTTGTAAGAGGTACAGTTACTTACTGCTGCACCAATATATATATATATATATATATATATATATATATATATATATATATATAAATGGTGCCTCAGCTTTTTAGATTGATTGGATTTAACCAAAATGAAGGTACGGTTTTAATATTCTTTCATTTAAAAGTTACTGAGGTCAAACAACACATACACAAATCATTACGCTGAACAGTAACTATGACTTTAGGAGAGAGAGAAAGACGAAATGGTGATGCATCGTGTGCTGTGTTCATTTATTTCATCTGTGTGAATTATATCCTAGTTGTGTTGCACTTGAGCACAAACCCACACATTTGGAGCCGTGGTGACGACATTTTACCCATCCACGAAAAGATGAATAACTGGACACAGCAGTATACGGAAGTTGCGGTGAAATTATTTATAGTTAAAGGTACACTGCAGGTGGTCCAATGCAAGACTAATGAAATTTTTAGTAAGAATATGTAGATATTTTCCCGCCTGGAAATTTCTTTGAAGTGTAGGAAGTCATTTCTGTTTTGCAAATTCTCCATTACAAAGTGCTTATGAGCAATAATCTGTATCCCTTGCTGCTGCCTGGTCCTAAATATTCAACATATGCAAAAATAAATAACTGCAAATACTCACTCTTCCTCCAACACAAACACACACGCACACACAGTCTCTTTGACGTATGGATAAAACATGAGAATATCATTTGATTTGGACGCACATTAACATGTATGTTGTTCCCCTAAATTCATTACGGTCGGGCTTTTGGCTGAATGCTTTGTTTGTCATTGTCCAATTGGTCGGTGCCACCCGCTAGTAACTTTATCTCTCAGTCCAGCTTTCCCTCAACCGTGGCCAATTCCTCTCTCCATCCACCCACAAAAAAACTGTCCTCTTTGCACAAGCCCCCCTCATTCATTCTAATTAAGCCAACTGAAACTAAATAGCAGAAGCTTTGTTTACAAGGAGCTCGCTGTGCTCAGCATTCTGTGCACGGAAGCACTTGTCTTTACAGCCAGTCAGGGATTTATCTAGAGCTACACTTACTGCTTACACTCATTTACATTTGTGTTTTCCTTTCCACCTATTTACATATCTCTCCACCGTGGGGGAAAGCTTGCCTTCACAGAGCAAATTTATCAATTACCTTTAAACCCCAACTAACACAGGCGGTTCCAGAAGGATTGTTGCGCATGAAAAGCAGCGATGCCAGACGTTCTGACTTTGACCAGAATAGGCAAAATAACTTGGCAGACAAATCCAAAGCAAAATCCTGAAAATACACTTGAGCTGATGGGAGATCAAACACCCACCAGCATGGCACAATGCAATCTGTGCCACCCTGCGTCGATGTAGAAAGATTACTTTCAAAGAGCTACAAAAATATAGAATCTTGGGATGAGATATCATCATCATTTCTTTGACAAGAACAAAACCGTATAAAAACAGAATATCTTCATTTAATTGATCATTGAAATTGAGCGTGAATGCTTGGCCGGTGCACTGGGGGAAAAAAACTAATATTTACAGTACATATACTGCATTTACTAGTGTTTTTTAAAATGCTATATTGCATTTTTCTGTGCTGAATTTAACTCTACAAAAAAGCTACACAGTCATTGTGCTGAAATGTGTATGGTGTCCTGGTTTGCCAGCAGGATTGGTCAGCTCTGATCCAGGAGGCCATTTTCATGTTACTCTATTAAAAAAAAATTCTGTTTAGACCAGTAAGAGGGAACCTGCAAGAGGAAAAAAAGCGATACCTATTAAGCATTTCGTTGTGGCCTATTGCACATTAGATAAATCTCCAGGAAAGAAGCTGGAGGAGAAAACGCTCGCCTTGTCTTTGCTCGCTTTGCCTTTTGTTCCATTTAAATTCCATAGCTTCGAGCAGCTCTTTTTGGTATCTTACTTTGGAGAAGCTGAAATTGGAACACCACCGACAACCCGCTTATTTGGATTAGGATGCAAACAAGGGCTATGTGGAGGCGAGACTCGTCCAAAAGTGTTGTTGGTTTTACAAAGACTACAAAGAAATATATATTAAAAACACTCCATCTGGACTGAGGCGAAGGCTTGATCGTGAGGTGTAAGTATGCTTTTTGAAACATGCCAAACAGGTTTGCATTCATTTTTCCTATTCATGTGGATACGTGATCCAAAAAACATGAAAGAAAACAGTAAAATCACTTTTCCAGATCGATAACCTTGACAACAATTACCTACAGGTATTTTCTTCAATGTTTTGAAAACTGCAACGCGCTCCATGACCAATCTGCATTCTGTTGATGTTGATTCATAAAGTGCAGCCTGTGTGTGTGTGTGCACATCAGACTAAACAGCCGAATACACATTCGGCCCGTCAAGAAGCAATTGTTTTAAATAAGAAGACTGTGCTTGTTTTTGTTTCTTTTTACATGTAATTAGAGCTGGAGCGAAACGGAGAAAACACAAGAAGAAACAAAGCTACTGCGTTTGGACCAGAGCTCCAGAGGTGTGTGCATTCTGGAGAAGTGGACCATGCTTTCGTGCACACGGCAGTGCCTGTAAGTTAGAGGATTAGCCCGGCCCAGGCGGTGGACGCTCAGTGATGGAGTGAATGTCTGCGCGTGGGTGAGAAATGGGGGGGGGAGAGGCAAAGCCTGGACACGGTGTCGGTGCCTGTAAACAACCTTGTGTGCGGCACATCGCCTCAGGGTGTGAAAGTCTGAGGGAGAAGGCGGCTTACTGCGAGTATATCTTCGGTTATGCTCCCTGCGTAGCTGCCTGAATTCCACATGCCCCCAGAGGCTTTGTAGGCTTCATGTCAGGATCACCAACACATTTGTTAACATGATTCTGGCGCAGGGTTTTAAATATAGATACATGGAAATTTGAAATGCAAACAAGGTGTAGAAATAGAGATTTCCAAATCAGTTGATTTCCGTGCCTCCTGCGGAAGTGTGTTTTTGAATGGTCCTATGTGCTTTATTTCTTCTGCACTGCACCGCTTCGTTAAGTCATTGCTGGTTTCAGCAGAAATATTTTAAAAGTTGCTTTACACCGTTGGGTCTCTATCTTCTTCTGTTTATAGGCAAAACAGTCTGTATGTTCAGAGAAAATAAAGACACCACCATCTGGTGGCGGTCCGTGGGAATCCATTCATCAGAGTAATTAAATGTGGTGGGACGTTTCCCCGCAGCCACTCATTACACCGCGTTAGCGGCAAATCTAACACTATAATGAAAACTATGGTGGCTTAGTTTATCTTTTTAATTCAATTCTGGGCACAGGTCAGCTGTAGACAATTGCCAGTTTGTAGAATCCTCACGTAGTGTTGAGGGAGATTCATTAAACACTTGACCTTTTTATTGTCTATAACCATATTAGGATCATTGTTAAACTCTTAAAAATTATAGGACTCCTATTTCCTCCCGTTTTCAGGTAATTCATTCTATTTCTAAAGGGTATTATTGCACTGGATGTCAAATAACACATTAATAATAATTCAATGCAATTTTCTAAGTTAAGTTTTAAGTTGAAACACTTCTAGGACTAAAAACAAGTGTCTAATAATCAATATTGCTGTAGTTATTTGAATGAACCTGCAAAAGATTTGTCTATTCACACCAGTTCAGCTAATCTCATTTAATCTACTTTTTGTAGTCTCTTAACTGTTGGTGTAAATATTTCACCCGTTTCACATTACATTGTCCGTCGTAACTCTTTACAGATGCAAAAAAGGATCAAATCTGAAAGTACCACAAAGTTAGCGGGAACATCAAGAGGTAATTTTGCTGTTTGTCTGTTGGTATTTTACAACAAAGTGAGTGTTGAAAACACGTGTCAAGGAATTGATTCATTTAATAAGGGTTATATTCACAAAGTGTTCACAAGACGCAGCACTGGCTCTTTCCCAGCTCCATACGACGTGATCATTACATTACATTAGGAGTCAGGAGTCAGGAAACATTTATTAGCCAAAATATGTCAAACATACAAGGAATTTGTCTTGGCGGTTAGTGCGCGACAGTAGACAGACAAGACAACAGTGCACAAGTAATAAAATGAAGTGGAATGAAATGCTAACGCAATGGGTTAGTAGAATAAGGCTAAGGCTATGGGTTAGTATAAAACAAGGGAATAAAGTTAAAAAAATTTAAATATTAAAAAGTTAAAAAGAAAAATATTAAGTATAAAGTGCACTAACAAACAAGTAACAGACAAGAGACAAAGTGACAAAGTGATGAATTGCAGTTAAAGTGGCATGTGCAGTGTGAGGGGGAGTGACCGGTGGAATGTTATAGTCAGTCAGTGGGGGACCGGGCTCTGTTGATGAGCCCGACTGCCGACGGGAAGAAACTGTTCGTGTGGCGGGAGGTCGTAGTCCTGATGGACCTCAGCCTCCTGCCAGATGGAAGGGGCACAAACAGTTTTTGTCCAGGGTGGGAGGGGTCGGCCGCGATCTTTTTAGCTCGCTTCAGAGACCTGGAAGCGAACAAGTCCTGCAGGGACGGCAGATTGCAGCCAATCACCCTCTCTGCAGAGCGGATGACCCGCTGAAGTCTGCCCTTGTCCTTGGCTGTGGCTGCAGCGTACCAGACGGTGATGGAGGAGCAGAGGATGGACTCCATGATGGCCATGTAGAAGTGGACCATCATCGTCTTTGGCAGGTTGAATTTCTTCAGCTGCCTCAGGAAGAACAAACCTCCGCTGAGCCTTCTTGGTGATGGAGCTGATGTTCAGCTCCCACTTGAGGTCCTGGGTGATGATGGAGCCCAGGAAACGGAAGGAATCCACAATAGTGACGGGGGAGTCACACAGGTGATGGGGGAGGGTGGGGCTCTGTTCCGCCAGAAATCCACAGCCATCTCCACTGTCTTTAGAGCGTTGAGCTCCAGGTTGTTCTGGCTGCACCACGACACCAGATGGTCAGACTCCTACCTGTAGGCGGACTCATCCCAACCAGAGATTAGTCCAATGAGGGTGGTGTCATCCGCAAACTTCAGGAGCTTGACGGACTGGTGGCTGGAGGTGCAGCTGTTGGTGTACAGGGAGAAGAGCAGAGGGGAAAGAACGCAGCCTTGGGGGGAACCGGTGCTGATGGTCCGGGAGGCTGAGACATGTTTCCCCAGCTTTACGTGCTGCTTCCTGTCAGACAGGAAGTCTGTGATCCACTTGCAGGTGGAGTCGGGCACGTGTAGCTGGGAGAGTTTGTCCTGCAGCAGGGACGGGATGATAGTGTTGAAAGCAGAGCTGAAGTCCACAAACAGGATCCTGGCGTAGGTTCCTGTGGAGTCCAGATGCTGGAGGATGTAGTGGAGGGCCATGTTGACAGCATCGTCCACAGACCTGTTGGCTCTGTAGGCGAACTGCAGGGGGTCCAGGAGGGGGTCGGTGAGGGACTTCAGGTGGGTCAGGACTAGCCGTTCAAAAGACTTCATGACTACAGAGGTCAGGGCGACGGGCCTGTAGTCATTGAGTCCTGTGATCCTGAGCTTCTTGGGGACAGGGATGATGGTGGAGGCCTTGAAGCAGGCTGGTACGTGGCATGTCTCCAGGGAGGTGTTGAAGATGTCAGTGAACACCGGAGACAGCTGGTCAGCACAATGCTTCAGGGAGTGAGGGGAAACGGAGTCCAGACCAGCTGCCTTACGGGGATTTAGTCTTCTAAAGAGCCGGTTAACGTCTCTCTCCAGAATAGAGAGGGTCGTTGCTGGTGGGGGAGGGGAAGGTGATATAGTTGAAGAGGCGTGAGCACCTGATGGGCTGGGGGAGGGAGGGGAGGGAGACTGCAGCAGGTTGGTGGAGCTGTGGGGGATGGGATCAGGACATTGTCTTTCAAATCTGCAGTAGAACTCATTGAGCTCGTCTGCCAGGCGGAGGTCATTCATGGAGTGGGGGTTTTTTGGCTTGTAGTTGGTGAGGTGTTTGAGGCCTCTCCAGACCGAAGCAGAGTCACTTGCTGAGAACTGTTGTTGGAGTTTCTCAGAGTACAGTCGTTTAGCATCTGAGAAACTCCAACAACAGTTCTCAGCAAGTGACTCTGCTTCGGTCTGGAGAGGCCTCAAAAACATTACATTACAGGTCATTTAGCTGACGCTTTTATCCAAAGCGACTTACATTACATTTTTAACCCATGGCTCTTACGTTTTGCCTGGGTAGCAATTAGGGGTTAGGTGTCTTGCTCAGGGGCACTTTGACATGGGACATGGGGCAGCCGCATCATGTTTAACGTTTGTCAATAGATTAATAGAGAAACAAAATGCAGCACGCCCGACAATCTCAGTTTGTAGAATAAATAAGCTTGATTATTGAGCAATGCACGTAGGAAGTGAAAGATGCATTCTCATTTGAAAATGAATTAAACAATAAGGTGTAAGGTTATAAATCTTGAGACAAAAAATGGGGTATCCTGTGTTACAATTTCCAACCCTGCAGTAACCTCAGTTATTAGCAGGTAATGCCGCTAACATGCTGATGTAATGAGAGCTGACACACCGTCATGTATATGGGGGCAATTTCCTGACAACAATAACTATAAATAATCTTCTTCTGAAATGATATATCTTACATTCAATTTGCAAAGGCACCCGGATGTATAGAAGATATACCCTTAAAGTTCACAGCTACATACAAGTCAGGCATTTGTTTCTTTATTCGCACTGTACAAAGTCATCAGTCCTGAAAAAGGGATTTAATTCAGATTTCTATCTTAGACTATAAACATCTATTCCATTAGAGCCAAGAGTAAAATATTGAAAGTGCTTTTCTCTACTGATTTACACATTCATTTTTATAGAACAGGGCTGCAGAGACTGTTTTTTTACCCTAAAGTGATTGTTACGTGCACAATTTTGTAGAAGAGAACTTATGTTTTCCTGAGAGGCGAAAAACCTGGAAAGGCAGCCGCCACACACACGCTGCACACACACCGCGACCCACTCGTCGCATTATGAATCCTTTGTGAGGCCGAATGGCTCCATGGTCATAGTTGGAGATGATGGCAACCCATAAACATATATTGTGTGCTCTGGCTCCTGTTCTGAAAATAAAATTGAATTTGTACGTAAGAAACCTCAGGAAAGGCCACAGATGGAAGAAAACGGCACGTATTTTCATTATTTTGCAGAGTAATAAAGGTTATGTATGACTCATAACATTATTATAGTAAGATGTCTTTGATTATTTTGGCTTATGGTGTTTTAGGTCAGCCATAAGACAACCTCCGCTGAACAGGATGAAAGTAGTAACAAACAAAAATAGTATTTTCTGTGATTTGAAAAAAAAGAAACTGCCACATTTGATTTTTACCAACTATTCTGAGATTATATATAATATTTATATTCTATAATATATATATTCTGTAAACCATTAATTTAAGTATTTCCATTTGATTCTACGATTATTACACTATGTAACCGGATCCCGTTTTTAGTCACTATGCACAATAATAAGGTGTCAAAAACAGTAAAATTATTGTGCATGTTCACTAATGCATAGAGCATGTTCAACAACATTGGAATTAACCTCAAATCCGGCTAAAACACAGAACATCCTTCATTGTTGCTATTGTCACCATTAATAGGTTTAAAAGTGTGTCATTTTCATGGTCTTTATTGTGGGTGTTCTGCCAAGTGGGTTGAATAAATAATTATAAACGCTGGTCCTCAGTGATTGTTGGAGGTCGTGTATTCCAACACAGCAACAATAACACAAGGCTGTCATAAAGAGACCAGATAACACAAAGAGCAATTGTCATTTCTTCTTTATTAAGATTATTTCAGACAAAACATATATTTCTGCAGAGACAACATACTTTTGCATTACATACATTGCATTCTATACTTGATTAAATCACACATGTTGACGCCGCAGCTTTTGGTAAGAATTCAGAACCTGGACATTGTTAAGAGACTGGAGCGAGGATCCACTCACACAAATGTAGGTGGAGTTTCTGTTGTACACCCACACAGAGACACAGATATTGTGTGCACACACACACATAGTTTGTCAACTGTGTAGACTGTCTGTGGGTGGAGAAGCTGTTGTCAGAGGTAACGAAGGGATCTGCAGGGTTAACAAGCGAATTGACTGGTAGCCCATCTGATTTCACTGTCAGAATCAGTCAGTGTGGCTGCTTTCAGCTACAGATGATAAACGTTCTCAATAACCATGATTTTCTTTTCACTGTTTTAAGTTTGAATGTTCCCTGCGAGTGTTGAATATTTTGCTGAGATCCTCCTGTGTGGCGAGACGTTCTGTTTTTCAGAATGTACTTCCCCATCAAACCCACTGAAGATAGTACAATGAATGCAGTACAATGTCAGGATGTCACTATCGGCAGAGATATTCCATGTTTTTTGAACAGCAGGGGAATCTTGGAGTCAGAGCAAAAGTCAAACAAGGGTGAAAAAAAACTACTTTCTGTCTTTGACATGTGCTGTGACATGCACAGTCTGCGACTACATTGTAATCAAAACTCAAATCTACACGAAAAATACAAATGAAAACACAAAACAAAAGGTTTGCATTTGACAAGTGCCTTGATTTAGGAATTGTCCCAGTTCTTCAAACACATAAAAAAACAAAGCCCGTTAAGAAAAAGCTTCCAAGTAAGAACATCATTCAACATTTGCACAAAAATTGTAAAAAACAAACAAACAAGTTTACCTCATCATATTGCACATATACTCAAGTGGCAATTTGTACTGGCCCTCTTTTTTGTTCTCCGCCTCTGCACAAATACCCATAGACAATCGGGCACGTGCACAGAGGATTGCACGTGCACGCACACACTGAGCTGCAAAGGGACGTAAGAGGCTACATAGCTCACATACAACGAGGAGACAGATTACAAACCGTAGTTGTGGAATAGATGGAATACTTTTGAGATTAGGGTTTGAAGGTGGATCAATTATTTTAGCTAAATCAGAAGGCACGTAACAATCGGTGCCAATAGATATTCATATATACGCCTGTAAGAGTCATTAATGTCATTGTGTGGAATCTATAAACGGATGGGAATATTTGTTAAGAGCTAACAGAGTGGATGAAAAAAAAAAAAAGTTACATTTACATTTGTACATTGAAATGAAAGCAGTGGGTTCACGGATCAACCGTCACTCTACAGTTGCAGCCCTGGCGAGTCCTTATTATGCATGTATGCAGCTTCTGTCTAGCATTAGCACTGCAGCGGCTGATGCAGCCTATCAAATGTAGAGAGCAGACGTAAATCACTTGAAATGAGAAATCCATCCGTCTCAAATGACACATCATCACTCGGCACGTCATGTGACAGCTGTGAATGAAGCTAAGGTTGAATTTTCGAAGCAGTCGTCATGGGGTTAAAGCAAAAATGTATTGTTGCAAACGTATAAAATATGGTCTTATTGTTGTTATTATTAATAACACTATGGAGTTCAAAAAGGCTGTATTCAGAGCTGGTGACTTGTATAGGAAGATTAGGTTTTAAAATTAGGGAGAAGTGGGCTTGGAAGTGTTAAAACTCAAAGTCCAACTATATTGATTCATGCCCAAATTACCTCAGTTCAGCCCACATGCGTTTACCTAGAATTTACTAGGTTACTAGTTTCTCGTAGTGTGGTTACATCCATCGGAGGCCTAAAAAGGATTTCTTGTTTGTTTGGTCATCTTACAGTGTGACAACACATTACTAGCAAAGTCTTTTAAAATGACAAAAACGTAATACACCTTTAAAGTCTTGATCTTCAAATATTGGAGGAACATTATGGTTTATACACTATAATCATTAGCATCACCAAAAGGGGAATGATTCCATTTGTCTAAAAATACTTGATATATATATATATGATACATGATATATATATAAATATATATATTTATTAAAATATTTTGTATTTGAGTTAATGTATGTTACAGATATGACATGAATGGTGAAACAAATCATTAATACAGCTTTCAGTTGGGCAAAGGAAAAGTAAGACTTCACTCTGTGAGCTTCGCTGTATTAAAACTGATGTGAGTTTTGGTATCAACCCATTAATGACACATTACTCAGCTGTACATTACAAAATTGATTAATTCTCAGTTCAGAAGTACTTTTTTTTTCTTTTTTCTCCATTACTTATTGGGTCCTTCGGGCGATAAATATAACTTTAGGATTGGTTTTGTTGAGTGATTCGGAAATTGTGTATATTCTCTCATTTTAATTGGACTGGAAGGAAAAAAAACGGACTTTCATATAGAGGCCCTGATCCAGTTATTGAATTAGTATGAAAATGCGACAATTACGTTGTTGCCAAGAGCTACAAGGTTACCAGAAAGTAACATAAAATAAAACAAAAATGGAAAAAGGCAAAAAGTAAGATAAATTCAAACAGTGAAATCTAGCAATAACGTTACACTTAACTCTAGATCTCTAAATAATAGGAGGTAGCTGTTAACTATTGACCTTTCACTCCAATTAAGACGAATGCCCCTTCAGGTGAGCATTTCATCGACGGGTTGATCTTTTTTCAGCCTCACGTTGTTAATAACTTTTCTAGGCGTGGCCACAAAGCCCTTCGTATTTTCATAGCGCAGATGTGAAAACAAAACAATGTTTCATCTACTTTTCAAAGTATGTCTTTAGACTAGCCTGTCTCCTGTCTGACCATTATGGTGCTGCCGTCACGCGAGCACAATTCATTGAAAGGAATGCAGGGAATTTCCTGTTAGCTCTTGGGGGATATGGTTTGTTTTTCCTGTTGCTGGGAGCCAATTTTTTTTTTTTTTCTCCCTCTTGCCCTTTTTAACTTCCTGTCTGGGAGCCTGACTTTACAGAGAGGCCGCAGAGGTGAGCGCCAGAGGCCATTGATTAGACTTCTGTCATCTGTCACCCAGCTTACCCGCCCCTCCCACCTTCGATCCTCCATTCCAAAACTCCCAGATCACATCCATTCCCGGCTCGGGCAGTGCTTTTTTTTTTTAAATGAGGATTTGAATGGGGGGGGGTAGGGGGGAGGATGGGACAGGGAAGGCAGAAATGCTTTGTGAGCATCATTTAAAGAAAACGAAAGCACAAAACCCAGGTAGGTGACTTGGAAGGGAGGCGGCGGCTCTGCAGGTGGTGGAGATCAGCGTGACCTCATGCCATGCTGCTGGTCGGCGTGCTTTGGGTGCTTCCGATGCTAGCGTTGGCGCTGCTGTTCTCAGAGGGGGACGGGTTGGTGGAGACGGGTTGTCGTTTTGCTCCTGAACAGGGACATCCTGAGGAGAGGCGAGAGGAGAGGCCAATGAGAACCTGGAGAAAAGGGAAAGAACATTTAACGGAGAGAGAGAGAGACGAAGAAGAACCCTTACCAGGTAGATTGGCTGCAGTTGAGCTTATATCCAGTCCAGTTGGGTACCCTGAAAGAAGCAGAATAAGACTATTTCAAATCCAGATCAAAGATGAACTCAGCTTTACGCTAAAGCAATAAGACTTTACTGTTAGTCAAACATGTACCTGTTTTAATCTTGATAAACCACAATGCTCCAATGAGTAGTACTCCAATCAGGAACCCTCCAAACGCAATGCCCAGAACGCCTGGTAAGCCAAAATCAAAGCACGCTGGGGCTGAAACATCAATGAAAAACAACGCATACAAGCTTGAGTTCAACGACAACAATCCTGATGGTTACCGTCGATGCCGACACAATGACAAATACATTTAGTTACAGTCGGTGGACCCATTTTCATGTGATGGTGCAAGTTGAGATTTTACTCGATAAGTACAAAAAAAAAAAAAACGCTTCACATGGAAACAGCGAGAAGTTCAAGGATCAGATTGGCTGATTTCTCAAGAGAACCGTAGCAAACAAGACGCACCAGTTGCCAGCGCCAACCTTTGCAGTGTAACACCCACACGAAGATTATACTGGCAGGTCTAGTGAATATATTTTTTCAGGCAACACAATATGGAATTCAAGATGGAGTTTCCAGGCATGAACCATTAACTTTTTCTTTCCATTGTTTCTTTTATCCTAGTTTCAGATCCAGCAGCAATGGCAGTACATTTTTGATTGAGAAAGACATTTTCCACCACTATAAAAAAAAACAGACAACATGCAAGTTTTAGATCTCTGCAAGTTGATTTTCATTGTCGCGTGAGCCAAAACCAACAGCTGCCTCAGTTTGCTTTAAGGTTGATCGATAAGAGTCTAAACCGCCTAACTGTGCTGAAAAACGTATGAAATCTGTCACCGCTACGGTATGATACTTTAATAGTACGCCTTCCCCCTCCTAGTTTCTATGGCGATAAAAGCAAAGTCCTTGCAGTGAATACAACAATCATCTTTTTTTTGCAGGCAAACTGATCTCTGCTCTAATTAATAATACAAACTCTACACCCACATCCAGTCGCCCATTGGTGATGTTCTGTGTGCTTCCCTTCAAAAAGATCTGAGCCAGCAGCTGTGAAATAAGATGTTCCCTCAAAACGGCCTTGAAAGAACAGGCAAAGAATAAAACTCGCTCAAGCGCCTGACACTGCGGCACGGACATCCGTTACTAACCTGACAAGGCCATTCCAATTTCGCCTCGCTCATTGTGGTCTGGCAAGGTCATGAATTGATTAACTTAAGATAGCTGTCCTTCCACGAGGGCTGCATAACAGATAATCAACACTTTTCCCCTTTACTTGGACATGCCCCCAAGTTCTACTACCGATTTCTGTGGGAAGATCAACTTTTAATTAATATTTACACAAAAAGCAGTTGAGGGTTTGTTATTTTGCTGAAGTGATTATATTAATTGTCATCAGACGTGTTTTTTTTAATGATTCATTTAGAATCAACACACACAACTTTGTCCACATAAATAACACCCATCTGTCCCATGATATTAGTTGCATATCAAGAAGAAACACAAACACTTGTCCTTCTCCCTTTCTTTTGCTACCTGTAGAGATTATCCCACAAGTAGAGAACATTTGGAAAGAAACTAATCATCACCTTTGCACGAGTTTGTCTCACCTCCTGCCTCCTGGTGGAATGCACTTGGCTAAGTACAACACTAGGCATCCTACAATATAGCTCCCCTTTTTCCTGCAGTGCGTTGCACAGACAGAAGACACTGGGTTTGTTCTCCACTGGTCAGCGATCATGTGTACTTCTATATGTGCAGAACAGATAACATTAGCAGTAGTACAAAGTCTGTTATTTGCATATGTGGCACCGTAAGGTTTGCTTTCTTTATAATGAAATAAAATTCAGGAGAACTACATTAATGGTTATCATTGTGATTGTAACAATGATACAATAACAAAGATGAGCTGACTTCAACGTGACCCAGATTGTTTAAACAGTGACATCTTGTGGCCATTTGGGGCGACTGCATCCCGGACCGCCAACCCAGTTTGCCAATCTGTCAGCGAGGAACGTCGCTCGACGCCGAGCGAGTCAGAAACATCAACGCGACTAGAGCGGGCTTTCTCTTGAGACTTTCACCACTCCCCCCACACACACACACACACACACACTTTAATCAGTTTCTGTGCTAGTTTGTATAAACGAGGCTTTGACAGCAAAGCTGAATAAACAAGAGCAGGAAGCAGAAGCTCCAGTGCAGGTTGAGAGGAAGACGAGGCGGACTGCTGGAGCCCTCTGCGTGAAAACGTACCACGCCGGAGTGATTGCCGAGTGGGGCCCTCGGTCCCGCCCAGCGGGGGCTCGCGACAGAACGCAGTCGCCTCGTCCGGGCCGATACAAAACCGTGCAAGTGGCTAATGAATGGAACCCCGCGAACACACCTAACAAACCAGCATGTTCCATCAACAACTGGCTTCATACTTCCTCATGCTAGATCCAAGTATTCAGAAGAATTGTAATTGCAAAACAAGCAAAGAGGAGGACAATGGGATGAGTAGTTAGTCCGCTGCTGACATACCACCTTATCTTTCTCCTCTAGAAGGAAATGGAGGATGAAGGAAGCATGAAGAATAAATAAATCTATTATCAGGCTCACAAAAGTCTGACAAACTTCGGGTCACTCGTCATTTAATCACGTCGACTTCCTTGTGTCTTTTTTGTCAAATTAAATCATTTGACATTCTCCTAGAAATGAATCATCTGTCCGGGGAAAACTTTTTTTTTGTTGTTGTTGAAGGGAAAACATCTTTCTTTGCTCGGGGTGAACTGTGAAGAATAGCACCAGGCCCAGCGGCTGTGTTTGGACAGCAACACAGTCAGACCCCCTTGGAAACAAAGGATTTCGCCTGCGTCCCCCGGGGGGCCATTACTTGTGATTGTGGCCACAAGGTCAGCTCGCAGAGCTTCCTAGAGGACGAGGCCGGCCGGGCAACCTCTTGCTTTGCTGCATATCCTGAGTTCACTGCTATGACAACCGCTGAGCATTGGAAATTTACTGGCCGAGCACGAGAGCTTGAAGTCCTGAAAACCCCCAAAAAGTGTTTCACCTGAGAGGTTATTCTCCAATCAATCATTTTGGAAACTGGAGCAATTGTTTTGTTTGTTTGTCGATACCACACACCTACATTGGTATTGTGACTTTTTTTTCCCAATGACGTTTTTATTTAATGTATTTGTGATTTAATTTTTTTATGTAACGCTGATGAGTAAATTATTTTACAAAAAGGAAAACCAATTTAAAATTAGATAACTAGACTGATAAATAGCTGGTCAAAGATGCATCTGATCTGGACTCAGATTAAAACAACTTTACTGATCCTGACTCATCAGTATGATACTGACTCATATTTTGGATTTTATGCTGAACTCACTTGGCAGTTGCAAAGACCGTTGGGTAACCTCCAGATTCCTCTTCACTGTTTCTTCAGATCCACATGACTATCAAGGTAGGGTGAAGAAAAATAAATGAATAATAGAATAAAAACCCACAAGGTCACATTTAAATGCTCCCACCACGAACATTCATGCAAAATATTCGAGACAAGAAACACAGATTTTACATCTTGAATCGAAATGCTGTGTAAAAAGAGTTGACGGACTCACTGTACCTCCCCGTGACACAGTTTGACGGAGCATTCCAAGTCCCACGTGGTGGACGTCAGCTCTTGGAGGTGATCTAAGGAAAAGCTGAGCCGGGTGCTCTTGACACAAGAACTTAAGGAGCAGGCCTCTGGCTTGAAGGACAGCGGCTTCGTTATTACAGGACACGAGCCCTTGGATCGCGCGGAGCAGTTGACCACCGTGACGGTCAGGCTAATGTCTCCAAAAGTGTGAACTGAAAACTACAGGAAACAGAGAAATTATTTTTTTTTTATTACTTTTTTTAAACAGAATGTAAATACGGCACCCGAATGGGCATCAGTGGAGTGTGGTAACATATTATATGTGTAGTGCGTATAAAACTGCCCAACAGCTGTGGTTCCGTAATAAAAACACATTAGAGTGATTTTGAATACCACCATATGTTGATTAAGCTGTCTTTGTGTACGGCTTATATTGAGAGATGAGGAAAAACTGCCTAATGAGAGAATCATTTCTTACCTCGGCATAAATTCTCTTGTCACTCTGCACCTTGGTGGCAGGGTCCAAGGGAGAACGGTAGTCTGCAGAGGTGTGCAGCTGCATCAGCACAGGCGTTGGGGAGGCCGTGCTTGTAGTGGTAGTCACTGGTGCTGGAGATGTTTTTACAGCTGGAAGAAAAAATGGTAACAATGAGAAATAAACCATGCACATCCATTTTTTAATCAATTTCTATCTTATAATGTGCACATTATGCCATGTTGCCTCTTTTTCTTTTGGTCTTTACTTAGGACCAAATCTTCAAAGCTCTTTCAAATTCAGCAAGAAAGGCTTAGACAACGGATTTGAAAAAGAAGTGCAAAAAAAAAAAACTCTGGGTCATTCAAATTCAGCATAGCCCATTGTGTATGTAAAATAATACACTGAATGCAATAATGATGATTGTGAATATTACAGCAGTCATTATCTTGCAAATCTTCAGCGCTAGCATTGTATATTAATATCACGCGTGGGCTGTGGCTTTTCGCAGCACTCCATCTACTCTTTGTACAAAGTGCGATAAAGCAATTTTAAATTCTTTTTTTCTTCTTCTCCTCGTTGTGTTACCTGCAGGGTTTTCTTTTGTTCCAAGAACCAGTTGAACCCTGGAGCGCTGTGATGCGAGTTCAGTGTAGCTGGTGAAAGCGGTGACATTGAAATCTTTTAAAGCCTTCCTTTGCACATCCTCCGCATTGTCGCTGTCCAGGGTGGACGACGGCCCCACTGTATGTCTGAATGCGGACAGCAGGACGTTGTTGTTGGACTGTCGAGAGAGGAGACAAGTTCAAGCAAATCCCGTAACGACGTGTGAGCCATTGCTAGGTTAGCTAACTTGCTATGGCTACGTGTAAGCTTACAACAACACGGGCCATGTGCGGGGTGGTGAGGGTCCACGTGGTCCCCCGAGGGCCTCTCAAGAACACGTTGGTTTTTTCAGTGTCAATGCGAACCGATACAGCGCTGCAATATGAAGATCGAAAAAAATCATAAGATCGTTCAAAAAACATGAAGCAGAATGTGAATCAAAAGTTTTTTACCGCGTGGTGGAAGTTTCCAAGACGTTTATGACGTGAAGCTCTGTTTCATCATTGGGGATCGTTGGCTGTGGGGAGCACGATTTGACCAACGATTTGGTGTTGGATTCTGTTTCAATCTCCGTAAAGTGATTCTGTGGCACATCTTCACTTCGGAGTACGCAGGAACTAGAGCCGGACTTGGTTCCTGTAAAGTCACATCTTTTCATTTAACCAAAAATGACATTCATGGGGAAATTGTGAGTGGTACAATTATTACTGCACGCATAATGTCATAATAAAAAGCAGTTTAGCGGAGGACCAAACTGCAGAGGCCGGGGACGCCACTTTCCCCGCCTTCCCTGCCTCACCCCTATGAAGGCGCGATGTTCCATGAGCAATCCACCAGGAGCAGACAATGCTCAGTCTTTGACCAAATAATGGTGACTGATGGTTTACAGCTGCGCCCAAATATGTTTCAAACCTGTGCTTGAAATGGGGGCGATATATCCCACAGCACCTGGTATAGCTTACTGGTAACTAATAGCTGGAGCAACAGCTGGTGAAAGACACAGTCATCTTATCTGAGCCAATCATTGACAAGACTATGACTACTTGAGAGAGGATTGTGTTTTAGAATTCCTTTTCCATTGTGAAATTGATTCACAAATAGCGTGTTTTGAGTTTTAAATAAATAAAAGTCCTCGGCTCTGCGACTAGAATTTGAAGGTTGTGTCTCCAACACTGCTGAACAAGCCTCTTTTGCACAAGCATTGCTTTCAAATCACATTGAGAGATATAAAAAAAAAAAACTGAGGGACCTTTTATATAATTTTGAATGCACAATTTGGCAACACACTGTTGTGTAGTCATTGCACAGACCTTGCAAACTCCTACAATAGGCCTATGCAGGTTCACACGGGCCAACGGCAACAACCAAATACCGACTTTAAAAAGCTGCACGGCTTGAATAACTTTAAAGCCCTTGTGGCCTGTGAGTCAGTAGAAACACGAGCTAAAACTAAGGCTGGTTGATTTATCTATCTGTAGCCCGGGTAGTTAAATTATGATGTCATACTGTACAGAAAAATAATAGGTCTTCATTGAAAAAGCTATTTAAAGCTAATTACCTTTAAAAAATAATTCCACAGACACTCAAGGGTAAAAGAAGGTTCGTGATTAATTTCAAATCTCACCGTTTGTTCCCGTCGATGTCATGGTTATCAGATTACTGATGCTGGTGAATGAAGTCACGCCCCCAAACTTCTTTGTTGCCCACTTGACCAGCTCCTCGTGTTGAGTCGGGAAGGATTGCTTATGGATGTTGTTGAGATATTGGCTCCGGGGAAAACTAACCACGGAGTCATTGTTGATCTGCAAAGTAGCCCCCAACTCATGCCAATTAGTTTCGGTAAAATCCCATTTCAAGAAAGCACAAAGTCAGAATGACCTGCAAAGTACGTCCTAAATGGCACGAACCCGTCCGCTACAAGAACACAGAATTCAGTGAGTCAGCTTTACATCTATTTATATTTCACCTCGTGTCTTCTCACATTTTGTCGAATCAAACGTTTTTTCCCGCCCCTGTCACTCTCCACCACAACTTGTTCTTACACTCCACCCCACTCTCCCTCTATTCTTTTACCAGGGTGCTGTTAAGAAAAAGATGTTTATTATGGTTAAGTGTCCGCGAGCCTAGTTGCACAACCCCGTTGGAGCCACGGTCTTTCCTTCGCTTCCTGACTGGGGCCAGGAAACGGGACCTTTTTTAGCTTTGTGCGTCACCACAGTCGGCTGGAATCTGGCTCCATACAAGGTATAAATATATACATCCATCCAAGCGGCTAGACGAGGCTGTTTCCTCGTCTGGGCCAATAGGAAATAATGGAGTTTACGTTAAGCTTTGCATGGATAAGAATGCAAAAGAGGGCTTGGGAAATATAGAAGCATGGATTGTCTAAAGTAGGCTTTCAGACATTTAGACATAATGTACTCAAAAAATAGGATGGTCCTCTTTTTCTTGTCTATGCACTGTACCTTAATTTGAAAATGCTTTGCATATTTCTGGTTTATTCTGGAGTATAAGCATGCATGTTTAAATAATAAAAAACTCTTCCAGCCTGTCTGGTGTGAATGACTACTTGTGTGTGTTTGTGTGTGTGCGCGTGTGTGTTTGTGTGTACTTGCATCCTTAAGCGAGACAGAAACAAATTTTGAAAAGCCAAGTAAGCCCGAGGGAGCCATTGGTCTTTCTACATGAACATTGATTGACGTGAGATCAAAAACAGACTGAAGGGAAACAACGGAAATAAAAGATGGGAAACCAGACACAACAGAACAAAACAATGGCTCACATGTTCAAGATTACAGCGGAATTTAGATTTTAGAATTTAGATTAGTCCCTGTGAAAATCGGTTTGATATTCTGCAGCATCTGTCTCTAAAAGATATTTTATAAATGTCTAATATACCTTTATGCCTAATAAATACCTGGACTAGTTGATTATAGTGCATAATGTGTTAAATGCAATAAAAAACTGTTTTTGGCTACCAAATAAGTTACTAAGGATCACATGACTCAGACAAATCTTCCTTTTCAACAAAATAAAACTGAGGCGACGAGCTTTCCAAGGCCAACGAGAGCTGGGATTGTGACACTGAGCCAAGCTGTCAAAGCCGGTGACGTACTTTTCAGTACGTCCCTTTCTGCAATCTTCAGTAAAACACCGTTATCCGCCCGGCGACGCTGCTCATCCCAGCGACACATCCTGTAGTCAAAGGCAATGTTGTCTCGGGCCCCAGCAGGACATGACACAGCGCGTTGGTCTCACGCGGCTGTCAGCGTATCGCTAACTGGTGACATCCTGTGAATATTTCATCCCCCTGACTGGTCAGCGCTGATTTTTAAAAAAAATTCATTTATTTATGAGTTTTACGGATTAGCACGTTATCTATATTGGCTATTAACGTATGATACTTTTGACCGGTTTACACAAAAATATAGTTTTTCATATTTTGCCTGCCCAGGAGTTTAGATTTAGCACATGTTGAAGCTGCCAATCTCATGAACATGGAAGACAAACAATCAGCTACAATATCATGATGGAGACCATCCATTTTGTAAGATGAAGGTTTTAAGTCAAATTGTGTTAAACCACTCAATCTCAATTCCACTGTCATGCTGTACTAATGCGAACTTACACCAGTTTTGTTGCTGCCTCCACAATAAGAACCTTGTGTTCATCAGAGTATCATTTCGAATCGGAAAATTGTGTAAAGTGATTTGAATTGGGGTTGTTTAACTAATTTAGTTGCTAAATAGTTTAAATATGGAATCAAAATGACCCTTCCATAAGAAGAAGGTTCCTGACAGTATCGACAGTATTTCCTCATCTCCACCAAGTGACTATAATCAATGTTTTTCATAAAGGCAAAAATAGCTTTTTGACCAGTAACATCCTTTGAATTAATAGTTTGAGGCAATGCTGTTTCTTTTGACACTTCTTTGACACATAATGTGACATATCCCGAGAAGGCTTTCCTGTCAATCAAATTAAAGCCATCACTGGTTCGTTTTAATAACAACATCTTTCTGATTGATCACCTTGTTACGTTCAGCACCAACACCAATTTAAATACCCAAATTGTTTGACACACTTCAATGACCAAACGGTGACGACGGTTTCTCCCTTGATAGTGGTACTCCTCAAATTGATTAGACACTCAAGCGGGTGAACTAAAATTGTTTCCTTGCCTCCCTGGATTTGATTCAAAGATAAAAATAAAAAAAAGTATAGTCCAATTTCCTTGGAGCATTCGTTTTACAGCCGAAGCCGTCGCCTCCACTGGTTGCTGGCCACTTGTCATACTGAGCAAAAACTGCGTCGCGAAGAGCAGCAACCGGGGAATATATCCATGGAAACCAACCTGGTTCATTGTCTCTCTTAAACGGCTCCCGCCAGAAAGAACTGCACAGCTGTGGCAGTTTGGAGAGATTGCATAAAATTTTCCCTTCACAGGTCCACGCGCAACCTTACCGATGCAGGAAAAACCAAAGGACTTCACTCACATAAATGTTGACGTTGTCGTTGAGTTCGGCTACACCGTAGATCGTGTCTGTGGAGGTGACGATGAGGTTCATTGGCTGGGCATTGGTCATCAGCAGACTAAACATCTGGGAATTCTGAGAGAAAAAGAAGGCCACATATTCCAATGAGTTACCTTTAAAGTGATCACAATGCACTTCACACAGTGAATGTTTGCAAACTCGCTCAATTAGCTCCAAATCCAAATGCTGCGTGAGTACGATAGATTCAGAAGTGAAAGGCTGAACTTGTGCTGGAGGCCGAGAACGTTTCCACGTTTCTCAGGTTCCACCTGAGAATTGTTTTTATTTTATTTGGCTCGAGAACTCCGAATGCACACAGCGAACCTTCACCGACAAACAGGCAATCGCAAAACACCCGCAGCCGTTGTCCGAAGTCACGTGTTTGTAGGACGGCCTCTGATCGAGGGAAACAACGCGGTTTTGCATTATGCGGCCGGTCTGGGGACGAGAGAAGTGAGCGGAGGGCTTTTCAGTTGCTTGCAATTGCCGCTCACACGGATAGACGCCAACAAGTCCTCCACACTGTGAATGTGAGTGTATGATCATTTAGAAAAACTCCACACCAGCATTTCTTCTTCATTTATTTTAAGCTTAAAAATAGTTCCAACTGCAGTTTAATTCTACCCCAGTTCGATTCAATTGCCGTCCTATTGGAAAAAACAGTTGTGAATATGGCAATTGTTCTTGTTTTTGCAACTTCCAAATGTCAACACATGCATCCCTGCAGAGCAAGCAGTGGCAGTCATCTGAGCAGGGCTTGCAAATGGACAGGAAGCCGTCTTTGCTGTCTGCTTCTGTGTTGACACAGACATTGATGAGGTTATGCAGCTTGGTTCTATTCTTGCACCCACATTCAGTCCACACGAAAACAACAAATAATAATATACCTCATTGTTTTCTATTTTCTTTAAAGTAATCAGTGTATCATTAAAACTGTGGAAATACTGTGATACCCTTTTGTAATGATACAAATATTCGTAACGCCATAACATTAATCATCATAATAATTATACATACGGTGTCACTCGAAGTGATTGTGCAGTGGTCCCTATTAGCAATTTGTGCATTTCTTAGAACCAGTGTCCTCTCACACGTGGCCCAGCCTCTGTGGTAGCTTATACACTGTATATAGTACCTCATTATAATGTAACACATAATGTAATACCTAATAACCTTTAACTTGCAGAGGGTAACACAATGGCAACGTGATTTGCTAATCACCACCAGAGTCGCTCTGTGAATCAGCCTTAATTACCATGCTCCACATGTGCATAGGGTAAAGCAGCTACTGCTGAGTTTTATTGATGTAATTGGTGCTGAGTAAACCTGCTCTCCTTGGAATAATAAGTCTCACTTTATAGTTTTTTTTTTTCCAAGACTGACTTAATTCCAATAAATCCAGGCTCTAATTACTTTTACATCTATAATGGCCCCGAGACAATTGGGTTTAGGAAAGTGAAAGAGTTCATAGATTTGAATTCAGTTCAATATTTTTAACAAAATGCACTACGAATAAACAACAGATTTAAAAAAAAAAAGCTTGGAGAGATCTCTTTGGTGTGAGGCTCTTGTGGGAATTTAATATTCATAAATACAATAGTCTGCTTTCATCAATCTGGAATGCCTCGTTGCCTCACTCTGTTTATCTGAAGGTGGATTGTTTCCAGCGCTTTGCCCTGCTGGGGTAACGATGAGCATGCTGGGTAAACAATGTGAATCCTAATATTAAATTAATTTACTTGCTTGGCTGCTGTTGTTTGAGCCAAAATCACTTTTGATGATTTCAGGCTTGAGCCGTGGACATTTTCAGACCCGTACATGACAAATTAGACCATCAACAAATTACATATTAGCAAAACCCATCGCATACATTCACACAGATCATTTTTTGATTGGCCAAAGGGGGCACTGGAAAGCTTACATTTGTATCTGAATCTATCAGGGGTCAGGACCATCTGCAGTTTTCTTGCTTTCTTCGGGGGGGGTGTAACAGGTGAGACTTGGTGGCATTACTTTTTCAGAGGCGTAAGACGTGATTCAAAAAGGCACCGAAGTCTAATCCGATGTCCTCGAAAGATCCCTGGAGGGAGAGTTATTCTACCAAGTATCACGGAGTCAGAGACTTTGAATTCCCAGCAAGAGACACTTCCCTTGTACCTGGATCGCGTGGCCCGTACGTGAAGAAGGAATGAGAGGCATTTCCTGCGGAGATCATTGTGCCTCATGCAGAGATAACTCGGCGGTGCTTTCCTTAAATACTCCTTTCTAATGAGCTTCATTGTCTCTGTCTAGTTTCCCCTCCACCGTCCTTTTGTGACTTCCATTCTTTTACTCTGAACCCGGAATCATGACTGTTGCCGACCTTGATCACTCACCTTTCTACTTTTCTTCCTGCTCTTTCAAGATACAATTGTTTTTCCCTTTTGGCGTTTTCTTTTCTTTTCTTTTCTTTTTTTTGAAGGGGCCTTTGCTCGTGCAGTTTCCAGTTATTCTTTTGACTCACTCCCTTAACTTGAATCGGCTCCATTGGTGTAGCCTCGGCCTCGTGCCAAAGTCCCTGACTGGCCGAGCCGGTGCGTGACATCAATTGGTCCTGCGCAAGCAGCTCCTCCCTAAGAATTGGCCCGGCCTGTGCAGCCCCTCGATGCTCCCTCTATAATTCTCTGCGTGGTCAAACTGTGTGAGAGTCAACCCTATCTGGCAGGTTGTAAATCAGCATGAAACACAAAAGAGATGGGGGAAGACGGTGATAAGAATATTGAAAGGACAAAGAAACCGGGGGGGGCAGAGGCAAGCCTCTCATCTTGACTGGACAGTTTGGCGGAGGGTGAAGATGTCCTCCATCCTCTGTTTACAAGATTAATCGGTTTTAAACGGACGGTCGAGAGCAGATAAGGGGTCTCTGTTAGCAGCTCCATGTGTCCACTTTCTACTTTCGTTTGATAAAATGTCCACTCGTGGTCCCACAAGAGAGACACTAACTCTAAACGAGGTTCATTGCCTCACACAGATCCCGAGCCAAATTCCTTGCGTGAACTCTCACAAATCCTAAAAGAATTGCTTTTGCACATGAGTTTCCGCAGAGAATTTGGAAATGTATTTCTACTCGCATCACAACTTTGGTCACTGGTTTCCGGTTTACTCTTCAGGCTAAATGAGATGACAGAGAATGGCTTTCCTCAGCTTATCCTACTGTTGAATGTGTCCTTTTAGAAAATAATTATGACATGATTCTCTGAAGGTTTCCTCGAATCGACTGACGAAAGGACCTTGAGTGCGTTTATCCATTTTGTCGAGGTGATGGATTCGTGCGGCCATTGTATTGCCTGCACATACTGTAGAACATCTGCTTCCCTTTTCATAATTGCTATCAAATGAAAGAGCATGGCCAACCAGAGCGTGAAATACAAAGAGTCAATACAAAAAAAGCTTGCTTAGCACATGTTATGTGTAGGTACTACATAAAGAACTGCGAGAACCAACAGAAGAAACAAACAAACTGATAAAGAAATGACTAATGTTAGCTGACCGACAGCGTTGGACAGTGAAAAATGGAGCCTGGCGCAGCAATAACAACATATAGATTAAAAGTTCGGCAGAGTGGCTTTCTGGTGTCGTTGCCCGTAGCTAAAGGTTTTTTTTAAATTACGTAACACACATCTGCAAATACGGTGTGTGAGATTGTGTGTGAACACACAGTTGAACTCGCAGAGCCGGAGGTTGTGATTAAAGTCTGTTTAGTGTAAAAAAATAAAGGAAAGGAAGCTGTGGGACGTTTGGAAAAAAAAACCCCAATCTGTCCGACATGTCTGGCATCCGTCAACGGGTTGTCACTTATTTGGCTGTTAAAATGTGGACGTGGAGAGTGTGTGTGTGTGTGTTAACATGTTGTAGTGTGGGAAGAACATTTCGGGGGTTATTCATCCAAAGGTTAGAGTTTGCACACTAATAACTTCAAACACATTCGTAACACTGTGAATTCCAATTGATTACTCGCCTTTGCAACGTGTGCAGCCGCACGATGCTTCTTCATTTTACCGTAGATGCGACTGGACTAATTGGACCGTTCGCTCTAAGCGATGATTAAATAGTGAGCGATGACATACAGGACGGGCAAAGGCGTTGGACTTCAGCGACGAGGCGTCAGTGTCGTCCGCTCGACAGATAACCTTTGTTAAATTGTTACGTTATCTCGCAGTCAAGCTTTTCCATTGTTATCTGGTCTCAAAGGGCAAGTTTTGTTTGCCTGCTGAATTTTACTGCTAGTACACAAATGACATCAGAGCATCTATTTTGATAGCCTCGCCTTAATATTTACCTCACTGCCGAGCCTATTCTTTTCAGTTCTTCACATCCATGTAATCAGCACCTCGTTCGTATCACCTCGACATGCTTACTTTGGCATCATAGTTCAGGTTGAGGACGTGGACCTCCGCCTTGTCCTCTGTGATGAAGCTGGTCCAGCAGTCAACCAGGACGTCCCTCACGTGGAGCCACGGGTTGACGGCCTCCTTTGGATCACACGTTTGACTTGAGGCTGAAAAAAACAAAACGAAATGAAATACAAATGGTTAAGCAGTGTCAGGTGTATATAACCGGGTTCCACGTAGAGTGACATCGTGGCTTCATCCGCAACACAGTCCTGTCACATTTGGACATGAACAGCGCAGAAGTGAAGAACATTATTTACGGGATGGATGAACGGAGCAATGTAACCGATTGCTTGTCACGAGTTTGTCATTAGTCACTCGGAAAGCCTTTTCCTGGTCTCTCCGAGTACAGAAGGTGTGGGTAGAACCACATTGTTTAAGAACAAATCTGCCGGGTCACGTTTATCAGCGGTGTCAGGACGCCGCTCTGCAGCCATTCATCAAGCCTCCTCACTCGGCTCCGTGCCTGCTGTCTGACCCGAGCATCCGTGTCTCTGGAGGATGAATTAATCGGGCAGAGGCTGCGCGGTCAAGGATGACCTGGGGTTTGATCTGTGCAACGTGTGAGCGTTTTCTATTGTGCCTGTGCGCGTAAAATGTGCACACACTCTCTCTTAACTTAAACATATTATCCAAAAAAACACATTTAAGGGTGTCTGCTCCGAATAGTCTTTACTGGCCGATCTCCCTCCTTTTGCAATAGAAATGGTCTGGCTGGGACATCATGGTCCTGTGCGTCCTGAGTCCTGTGCCAATGCAGTCTTGTTGGCAACAACAAATCCCGACTCCAAAATCCAGATTTACTTTTAGCCTTAAAGCCGTCCAACGTCACGATGTAACGGATCAGTCGCCACTCCTCTATCCTGCGCCTAAGCAGTAGATAAGCGCGTCTCCCGTAAGATGAATGCAAGCAATGCACGTTTAAGCATCCGCCGTGCATGCCTCAATCACACCCAAAACAGCCGGCGCTGAAGCATAAAAGCGAGCAAGACCGATATGATGTATCATAACAGATACAACTAATTTAGTGAGCAAATGCCGCATGACGTAGCGCCCCACTGACTCCCGTGATGTATTTGGTCTGTTAACCCAGCAAGCCTCAATCCCTCAGAGAGGAGATGTGGAGCAAGTGAGATGAGAAAGAAAAACGGCATCAAGGGGAGGGGGTGGGGGGGTTCGGAAAGGAAATTGCAACGTTCAGAAGGTCAACGGGATGTGCCTTTTTTTAGAAGCAGTGCTAATCAAGGAGCCAGGTGGAGACAGCGTCATCTCCAGTGGTGAAGGAGAATGGACAGAAATAGAAATAAATCGGGATGGAAAGTGATGAATGGAAAGGAAAAAAAAATAACAAGAAAGAATACATGTAACATAATTAGCTCTCTCTCTCCTGTCTTTTGTTGCACCCACATTCAAATCGCATTAGTGCTCTAACTCATTTATTCAATCCATTAATTATTCCGGAACATCTCTGACCCGCAAACCCCTTGACGGGAAAAGAGCAGCTCATGAGATATAATTTCTACGTGATTTGCATTGTGTCATTTTTCAAATTAGCTGTTGAGAAGCTTCTTATTGTTGAACCTTTTCGGGGAGATTACACATCTTTTGTTTGTGTCCCATTAAAATCCAATTATTCTCCCGTTTTTTGGGAGGGTGAGTAATACGTCGTATCGCTGCGCTTCTTGTCATGGTCAAATCAAGCACGCATTTGGCGCCATCCAGGGATGGAGGCGGGGCTGCATCTTTCCCGGCACAATTCTTCAGTGGTTTTCATGAAGCCTGCTCAGCTTTCAAACTGCCGCTTCTAGCAAATCAAAATGGAGAGTCATCCGCGTCCCCTTCCCATCCCTCTTTCCCACCCTCAACCCAGAGGTCAAAGCCGGTTTCCTGTTATTCTGGCCCTCCGTGTCTGTGTCTGTTGCTCAATATCCCCATCCATAAAGTCATTTCTCACTCGTTCTGCTGCGGCCGAGTCAACGGCCCGTGACTGTGCCCCCGTTCGTATAAATCACACTGAATGCGCGTGAGTGTTCGTACATGCGTGTGACACTGGTCTCTCTTTTTTTTTTTTTTTTTTTTCAAGTCATCGTAGGACATGAAGATCATTCATTTTGCCTTCTTGACCCCGGAAATGCCAATGGCCTTGCTAAGCGGTTTGCTGGTAAATGAGGTATAGAAGAACCATTCCATTCCTTGTCCTCTTCATCTACTTGTATCAGCCCCCCCGGTTCCCATTCCAGGAGAAAACATATTTATGGATGTTGATGATTTCCATTTAGATGTTAGGTATGAGGGGAGGATGAGAGTGGAAAACCATTAGAGAGCATTAGGGAGGACAGGAAATGGCCTAATTCCATGAAAAGTGCTTATAATCACATTTGACCTTCAATATGCTTTTATTCTTGATGCAAATTCTATAACACGTAGGTATCAATGAATGTGTCCGCCTGAATAGACTGCTGCCAATTCACATCATAACAAAACTATGTGGCCAAAATAATAGACGTAATGTGTATTTGATACATTTAACAGGAAACATTATCATATCAAACTGACCCAATGCTTATAAAATTAAGACCAACGATTGTTGAGCCAAAATCGATGACGACCAATTTGCTAATAGTGCAGCAGCTTTGGGAGAAATAACGAGACTGTGCCAATATCTGGGAGGAATGAATAAGTTACTAATAAGTTGCTCTCGGCACTCCACTGGTGGCCTAACTAACAAGACTATGTATTAAAAGTTTGCAGTTTCCCTGCTCTTTAACACTCAACCTCCAGAAAAATACACAAAATACTAGTTCCCAAAATCACAGACATCTGTTCAGTTGTGTGTTCCAGCATTAAGTTTTTTTAAAATTTCTATGCATTGCACGTAGTTGTCAGTTGTGTCCAACCAGATAGGGACGAGCGGGTAGACAGACAGGCGCAGGGAGCGAGCGAGTGGGGCAGCGCGAGGTCAGCTCAGGAGAAAACAACAAAGGGCCAGAAACGCTTGTTGGCTCGTACGGAGAGAGGCGCCTCTGGCGGTGTGAGCTGCCGGGGCTACTGCTCGCGCCACAATTAACTCGGGACGCCGCTTCCGCCTCCATTGTGAAGCCGCAGTTCCAGCTCACGCAGATGCAGTAGAGTCGAGTCCCGCCTGAAAAGTTGTGCTCCACATGGCTGCAACACACGTGATCATCGCTGAATGACTTGTTGATCATTTAGTTAGTGTTAGTTGTCAAAGCTGAAATAAGTTGTCCTAATGTGGGCGGCTAATGAGGCGTTAGCGAGGCCCAAAGGGCGTGACGGGGTACGTGTGAGCACTCGCTGCTCTCGCCCACGAGCATGACGCTAAGATAACAGCCCACAATGCACCTCTGGCGGAGCATTCACAAAAAAAAAAAAATCTTTAAGACAGAAGCGTTTCCATGAACACTATTTCACCAGAAATAATCGAGGGGTTGTACTGTATTTCTTGGAAATGACTCACTGCGGCTCATGAAAAGAAGAAGCACCAACGTGAGATAACAGCTCCTTTTTCAGTGGGACTGCAGATTATCACTTCCTGTTTTTAACATATTTGCTGCTATTTGATTGAGTGTCAGCACTTCACCGCTCAGCAGAAATAAGATTGACCTTCTGCAACTTTAGAAATAATAGAACAATGCTAATGGGGGGTAATAACCTCAGGGAAGAAGTAAATGTCCTCAAATGGGAAAAAAAAACTAAATGTTTGATGTAATGGATTCAGATAAAACACATTTGGGGGCCATGTTTTTAATAGAAAAAAAAGCATAGTGGTTTTTTTTTTAACTACAGCATACTTGTAAATGGTGGACAAGGTCTGACAGAGTTCTGTCTGCATGCGTGTGACACTGTTGCGTCCACTTTGAGCATCCTTCACTGCGCCGACATGGCGGAGTGGCGACCGACCGTCTCCCTCGGCCCCTCGGGCAGACTGTCGGTGTCCAGGGTCACTCGTGACGGGGGAAGAGGGAGGGAGGAGCCAGCGGTCCTATCGGGAGTTTGTCGGAGAGGGAAAGGGGAGCTTCAAGGCCCACGCACGCACACACACACACACACACACACGCACACGCGCACACCTATTGTCCCGGCGTTTCCGCAACTGCAGATCGAGGCCTGACCATCCACAGGAAGGTAAACAACCCCTTATCAGAGCTCTGCAGGGGCCTGCACTGTCCCCTGGCCTCTCACCCCTGCATACTGCACACTGCGCAGGGACACACACACACACGCACACACACACACGCGCGCGCTTCCGGACCATCTCACCTCGCTCACCAAAACTCCAGAGATTCTATCCCAAAAATAATGTGGGATATTGCTGATTACTCTCGTCAGCGTAATGGCGAAAATACTTGTCCCAAGTGCCTGCGTCCGATGTTTGCTCGGAGGGGCGTTTGATAGCGGTTCTTGGAGACAGCCTGTCTTCACACTCGCTCTGTTTACACCTCTGGGAGCCGTTCGTCCGCCGTCTCGTCGCTGTCGGGAGCCAGCGGTGAACAACAAGTCCACCGGCGGCGTACGGGACGTCTATGGCTCACTTCCTGGGTTGTTCGCTCGCTCACTCACTTTTCTGAGGCCCGTCTGCTGCTGGTGATGACGCATTCCTTGTTCTTTAAAGCAGACGGATCTGATCGCGAGGATCGCGGGTCAGTCGAGGTGAAATACATGCCGTCATTTTTATTTGTTGATCCTCCGAGGTGATCTGCTAACGTTCCAGACACCATTATTTACCCGAAGGGACGCGTCTTTTTCGCGTTCATTTATATAGTCATCGTCCACCCGCCCCCAAAACCGTTCCCTAAAAGAGCAGCCAGCAAGACGCAATCAATCACCCCAGCGTTAATTGGTGGATAGACAGGCTAATTTAGAAAGTTTCATGCTAACTGCGGGCAGCCAGAGCAGATTGAAGCTTTGGAGATTCATTGCACAGTCGTTGCCCCCAATCATTCAAGATTGATGTAGCTTTGCACAACATATGCTGCGTGGAGACCAACAGAGATGAGCTTGTTTTTCTTGACTAATTTTTGCCAGGAAATATTAATGCTTTCCGATACGAGGGCGGCATATTAATGAAGGTTTTTCTTGTATTTATTTTTGTCTATACCGATAGTGAGGGAAGTTAAAAGCATCCATGTAGATAAAATAACAACAAACAAACCTCTAAAATGCAGCGTGGCTACTGCTGATGAAGGTCATCTACAGTAAAACCATCACAGCGTCAGTGAATAAAGCTCATGTCTTTTGATAGTTTAGCCTAAAATATGCTATTGGGCCTCAAGATATAAAGGTTTTAAATGACCTAAGCAAGATCTGATATGGCTTCAACGCTCACTCTATAAATAAAGTGTCTGGGATAGTTGTTAAACAAGTTTAACTTTATACCCCTCAGCGTCTGTGAAGAGATTAAGCATCCAGAGTTTTACTTTAGAGATTTGTTGTAGTTATAGTATGTGAGCAGATTAAAATAATCTGTCAGATGTCCCGAGGCTTTTGCTTTGAGGCGGTTTTCTAACATATTACAGAAATGTGAGCAAATGACAAAATCCACCGTCTAAAATGCAGAGATGATTCTCCCGTCACAGCAAACACGCACACGCCAGCTCTCTAAATACAGGTTGACCGGTGTGGCCCCTGAAAACAGGAAAACTGTTGAGAGGCTCAGTGCAACACTGCTAAACTCTTAATCAAGGTATGCATGAGTATAGAATACTGTGACAAAAACATGTGCAAAGTACAGAAAAATTGCCTGAGCACGGTCAAAAATACAATTTTGGGGTTTGTCAGGATGTCCTCAAGGCCAAAAGAAAAGGTTAAACGCCAAGGCCCTTCATTTGTGCTCAAACATGTCACAGAGCACTCGAGCTGAGGACATCGGACGCCTTCCCTCCTTTGTGCAACGTTGGCATCGGGTCGTACGCATGAGACAGCTGAGCCAGCAACACTCGTCTATGCAGGTGCACTACGTGTGCAGACCCCGTGGTCCACACACCTGGAGATGAAGAGTACATACTGCCACGCCTTATCTGGACGGACATGTCGACGTGAAGAAGTGGTCGCCGTGCCGACGAGGCGTTTATCCCGCCATATTAAACTCTTTCTGTTTTTTAAAGCAGGCATAACTATTACAGCGACGTCGGAGTGCTATTTACAATAAGAGCGGTGCAATCATGTAACAGACGCCGTATGAAAAGATGACTGTTTTCAGACTTCTCATTTCTTATATAATCATACAATGAACGTTTTAATAAAGGTTCATTATGTTTATCCTGTTCTAACCTTTTTCTCTTATTGAAAAAAAAGATCCCTCTTGAATTGTGTTTAGTTTTTTTCCTTCATCCCACAAGTAGCATTACTTCCATGCGACATTGGATGCTACAAGTGCTGGCTGGTGAAAATGACGCGGGAACAGTGAGGCTCTCACACTGTGTTTCCAAAACAGAGGAAAAGCAAGGCAGTCGGAGAGGGATTGTTATTTGGGCGGGGCGTAACATTGGGGGAGATTGAAATCGGTCTGAGGCAGCGACAAGCGGTCGCGTCTCCCTGCCACCCAGTCTGACGGCAGGCCGAGCCGGCTCGCTGCACTCAAATGGGGGAAGTGGACTGTTTTTTTTTTTTAAACTTTCAGCGCCGTTTTTAACATGACTTTTTTTTCTTCTTTTTTTCTCTTTGAGTCTGTTCCCCTATTTGCACGCCTATCCCGTCTTTTTTTAAACCAAACACTTGTGTCAATAAACGCATGTGTTGTTTGTTAAGTATTCTTCTACATCCTGACGCGGTCTTTTATTTCCCCTTTCCCGGGAAACGAATCATTAAACTGGGGCTCCGTATCTCTCGCGTCTTCTATCTCCGTCTTGTCCTTTTTCCTATCTGTGTTTTTTTTTAATCCCCTAGCTACTTACTTACTCTTTCCCCACATCTTTCCTCTGAACCACTTATCTGCTCTTTGACAGTCACATAAATGTGTCCCCCCCCCCCCCCCCCCACTCCCTTACTGTCTCCATGAATCAGTCTTTATGAATTCTGTTATCTCTGTTTGTCCGTCCGTCTGTCTCGCTCTCCTTCCCCCTCCGTCAGACGGCCCTCCCTTCTTCTCCAGCGGCTCGCTAATCACTTTTGTGCTTTTCCTTCGGCCCGTGGAGGGAGACTCTGGGGTGGGCAGAAATGCAGCAGGAGGTCTGCTAGTTAACATCACGCAGCCGGGCCTCCCCGCTGGGAAAGTTGTTGCAGATGGGAGGCATGTTCAACACCACTTCCCTGCCAGGAAACGTCGGGGACATAGCGGATAAAAATCGAATAACACAAAGACTTCAGTCGGACGCATAGATCATTGTTTGTTTCCAACTGCTGCGCGCAGCTTAAGTGGTTAGCCGTTATTGTGCTCGCGATTCTAAATTGGCCTGGAGATATGGAAAATCTTCTTGTGAATTGATCTTAAACAATTTGCTGTGACGAGCAGCTCCCGCTGACCAAGGCAGAGAGCTCCCACTTCTTGGCGTCGCTTTAAAAAAGTGCCTTTAAGTGTGTCGCACGTGCCTGTAGTCGCAGTGCTCGGACGGACGGAAATGTTTATGTTTTATCGTAAAGCAACGAGCGAACATCGAGGAAGAACTAATTCCACCGCGTCAAAGGCATCTCATCTCCACCGGTATGATCTTGGCACAAACAAATACCACAGCTTAAATGCCTGACTGGATTTAGAGAAATTGTGGTACCATATGCGCTGAGAGATAAACCTGTACGCTGGACCGAAACAAACGGCTGACAGTTGTTTTTTTCTCAACACAATTAACCTCACGGGGAGGCAGTGTAGTGAAACTAAGACCGGGGTGATGCTGTCCGCTTTAAATGGCGCCCGACAGGAGCCTTTCCAGAGACCACGGATAAGAAAGAGAGGCCTGACTGCTCCCAGCACATCAGGGATTTTAATATTTAAGGTGCAAGGTGAAAGAAAGGATGAGCTTTTCAAGGTTTAAAAGAGAAAGGCTGTGGGCGATTTTGATGAATAATCCAGAGCTGGTGAAAAGAAGGCACTGATGTCAAATTCCGGGGAAGAATTAGAAGCTGTGGCTGTGCAGCCTGTGGATTTCTAGCCATGCAGGTACTGACACCCGCTTAACACAGTCTCACAAATTAAGCTAAAACTATTACCAAGTAATCTGGCAACAGCAATTGCTTCATCACATCGACCGCTCATGATACAGAATCTCTACAAAAACGAATAAATGCATGCAGGCTAGTGGGCCGCTCGGAGGAAGAATTGAGGTTCCAATTTAGAAATTAGCAGATAAAAAAGTAGAAGTCTCAAAATTGGACATCGTCTTTTGTTTTTTCTGGATCCCTTGGCCATGTATTCAGATATTACGACACACAAAGACAGAAACGACATCTAAACACAGTAGTTATGGCCGACAAGTCTTCAGGTTCCCTAGATTGTGAGCGCAGTAGCTGCTCTACATTCAAACCTCGCTCCAGATAACAGAAGGATTTAATAAGCCTGATATCAAAGCGCTAGGTAACAAAGAGAGCTGAAGTAAGACACAGAACCATTGCCTGCAACTGGCAAAGAGAGAGACATGGGATTTGTTGCAGGCTGCAGGCTATTTCTGATTTACTTTGACTTTTTCCGTGTTCGCGTCTTCTTTTGAGAAACTTTCACATCGTGTCTGCGAACGCAACTGCCGAGGTTTCCATTAAACAAACAAACCTCAAATCGAGGCGGATTTTGCGGCGCCTTGCTCACTCCGGGAGCCTTCCGATTTGATTTCGTATGGAGCGCACTCCTGGCCGCGGTGAGTCACGCCTGATGTTTGTGCGTCATTTGTTCAAACAACAACAATGGTGGCAACCCCCAGGAGACAAAAGTCAGAGAAAATGACAAATTAATGTGACAAACATGAACTACATAATCACAAATACGCAATGCCAGAGACGGAGGAGCGTGTACGTGTCACGGCGATATTCAGATCAGCGCTTCAACACTTCGACACACACAGTGCACAGGGTCAGAGCCCCCCCCCCCGCCCCCCGCTGTCACGGCTCTCTCTGCAGCATCTTCTCCTGGAGAGGAAGTAACTCAAATATCTGCTTGAAGGCTCCACCAGCAGCCGGTGGGACCGGTCAAGGCCATATTGTGCTTTGACGCCGAAGACGGTTTGAGGGAACGGGGGCGTTTCTCTGTGCGCGCGATCACATCGGACCGGGCCAACTTGCCTCATCTAAAAGCAAGTTTGAAATGCCAGTTTATGTTGGTAAACGCGGGGTGTGAAAACGGTTATTTGGCCCTGAAGTGTTCGTTCCAGCTGCAAGTGCATCATTGGAAAGTGAACGTGGAGACGCTTATATTACATAACAGGACGTTCATTTCGCAGTCTTTCACGGCGTATATGGAGTACTACTTAGAACAACGTGAATATCTATTCAGAAATTCATCGTAATTGGCACTTAGGTGCAGTTTGTCAAAAACGTCATAGTTAAAGAAAAAAAAAAAACCCTATTACCAAAAATATTGAAGATATTTGCACAAAAACGAAATAACCAAATACATCAATTAGCATTGTGTTATTTATTGGAGCCATGTGACCGCCCCAGATGCCAGATTACCGCAGCGAAGTGAGACCCAAACACCCCGAAGCTGCAGTGCAGCGCGGCGTTAAGAGCGCGAGGCAGGATTATGGCCTGAGGGCACAGCGATAGTTTCAGATCCCTTTGCCCCGTCACAGGGATTACAGGTTTGAATTTGATATGGATAGCCACAGGCAACCAGTGCAGGGGGGTGTTAGATGGGGGGGGGGGGGGGGCAACGGAGCGGAATCATATGTACACGTCCCACAGGTCTTTCAATAAAATATTCCACTTTTAAAATCTGAACAACTACACAGACAATTGCTTCCCAAGATCAATCAGACGTTCAATAGTCCGATTTGGAGTTGTGTGTTTTTATTTTACTTTTATTCAGTTTGTATCAATGGATTTATTCCCACAATTTATCAGAAATATAGTGTACTATATAATCTCTGAGCTGTTGGGAGTATAATACATCATCCAAACAACTATTTTGCATACAACCTCTCTACAGATCAGCAGTAAAACCCAATTTAGAGTGAAGGAAAAAAATAGTCTTCAGTATGAAATTAAGGGCGAGATTAACATGTGCCTTTGAACTTTGGGTTGACAGGAATATGCTCCGGGGGGCCTGTTGGCTGAGCTTATTCCCTTTTCAATGTTTTAAATCCCAGTGGCAGAAACATCTAAGCGTTCAAAAACACCAAATATCAGCGAGCGCACTCACCGCCGGCTGCAGCCGAGATGCACAGAAGAAGTCGCACCACGTGACCTTCCATCGTCTTTCCAGGTGACGTCGGGAGGAGTCGGTGGAAGCCGGGTGGAGGTCGGCGGGCGGGTGAAGCTTCTCCGGCAGATGCTGAAGAGTCCTCTAGTGGCGGGAGCAGCAGGGACTGTGGCGCCGGAACAGGTGAGACAAGGTCAGTCTTTAGAGAGCAGAAAGGTGAGGGGAAGAAGAAGGAAAAAAGGGGGGGGGGGGCGATCAATGAGGAGATGCTTGGGCTGATTAGGATGTGACGGGCAGCCAATCTCACGCATGTCACTCACATGGCCAAGGTCGAAACAAGTGGCGAAAGCACATCTCATGTTATCAAAAAGCAGCAGCAAAAAAACATCACTAAGATGAGTTGGTTACTTTCATGCACGCTCAGGGAGGAATGTTGCATAAATGTTTTAGATTCCTTCAGTGACTTTTGGCTGCTGAGACCATCCCATGATGATCGTGTTGGTGGTGCACAAAGAGGGGTCTGAACCCCCAGAGGTTATCTGCTGGTCACTAATTCCAGGAAGCACTACGGCATCGCTTTCTTTAAATAAAATCACAATGCCGAGATCAGATAAGCGGGAGGCTGCTCGTGTTGTACGATTCATATGGAGGGAAAGGAAGAGCCTGTGTAAACTGTTTACTCGCCTCCGAACGGGAAACGCTCGCGTTACTTCTGACTTACTGCGAGAGACAAAGTGCCTTTTTTAAATAGCAGCAGTCTTCTCTGAAAAGTGAAGGTTTTTACAAAATCCGCAAAGGGAGTTAACCGGTGAGAACAAAAATATGAGTCCGCCAATAAACACCAATGAACTGTTACGGGTGGAGTTAAACGGTCATAAGTTACAGACGTAAAAGCGGCTTTTTGAATCAGAACTTTGAAGAAGAATTTAAAATATTAAATGTTAAAGCACCGCCGCGCCGTTACTTGACTTGACAAAAAACAGGCATATTCCGGACTACATGTTCCTGGTTAAAGGAAAGCGCATGAATACATCACTGCCTTCTGGGCCACCGCAGAAATAACATCCCCCCCCCCCCCAAAAAAATGTCCATGTGGAAATAAAACAGACTTACAACAAAGTTATGAAGCAGCCAACTTACTTCTCGGCTCGCGGCGGCTTCCCTGAATAAAGTCGCCTTTATAATCCACGCGCGGCCGATGTGACGACGTCCGGACTTTCCCAAGTTAGAGCCGGCGGGGCGGCGCGGGCTGCCTTTTGTACCCCCCCCCCCCTCTCCCCTCCCCACCTTTATACCCCAGCCTCCACCCTCCTCCACCCTCCGGCCCCCGTCTCCCTGTTCGCTTCCTGGTGACACGAGCGGCGCTGCTCCTTTCATGGCATTGTGTCTTAAACACGGGGTGTAATCGGGGTAATTGTTGAGCTACGTGACTGTGATGCTGTTCCACTCTTTTTAATTTAGTCTCTAGTTTAATATTCCTTTAGTCTCTGGGCCGTAGTGACCCTTTCGTTACACACGTTGCTATGACAACTTTGCCTTTTCGATTGGTGCTGTTTAGCACATCTCCAACGTTCAGGGTGATATTGCTATATAAAAAAAGTCAACATTAATTCACACTTAATAAAATGCAAAAATAAGTTGTGCAATGTTATTCGGCAATGTATAAAAAGTTAACACACGTTTAATAAAAAGACAATCTTTGCTCAATTAGAAAAACAACTGATGTTGTGTTATTTTTATTTTACCCGTAGTGCAAATAAAATTCCTAAATTGTAAATGTACAATACTGCAGTGGTCAGCCACCAGCCAAAAATAAATTGCAATAAAAAAAGCCCAGAGCGATGTTCTTGCAAGTGTATATGTATGTTTTAGTGACATGTAATCATCATCGGTTGATTCCTCCTGGTGAAACTTGGAAAAAATGAGAACAAGCTAACGTTTCCTTTTTGAAGGAACAGCCGTTTAAAAACAGCACAACACACCACTAGTACTGTGTGAGGAAGAATTGAGTGAAACAAAGAGTAGACATAACATCCTTTCTCCTCCTGAACAGACTCAGAGGAGTCGTTATCCCGTGAAATCAACTCTCCACACAAAGTCCATTGGCAGAACCAAGGAGTACGAGTGAATGAAACATATGCATGGACTAGTGTTCAACAACAAGGCCTCCAAAGCGTTTAGAATAGAAAAACTATCTCTCTGATTTCACCCCCCGTGTGCGTCATGTGCAGTGACCTCTCTCCCTCCATCAACTTCCATTCTATATTCAGTACAGAAACTCACTTCAATTTGTTGCTAATCCTGATACTCGAAGGGTAAAACAGTTGAAAAGGAGTGTTTGAAGTCTCCTTTACTATGCATGGAATGTGTGATTCACTCAAGAAACTGGAATTGAAGAAGTGCTGACAAAATAAAAAAACAGCGTGTGACAGATTCGGTGAAATATGGGGAGTCACGAAGGTGCAAAGTAATTTTAAAGTGTTGTCCCAGCTAGTGTCATGCCTCCAATTCCAAGTTTATTGGAAGCCGAACCGCGTGTAACCGCGCAAGAAAAAAGAAAATCAATATTATTTTGTTCAGGACGGTTTCCAGTGTATTAATACCCACTTGATTTAAGCACTAAACGGCTCACTATTAGCACGTAATTCCCACCTACAGGATGCTGTCAAAAAAATATACCCACCACAATCATTTTTAAATGGATCTCAATGGGCACTCCAACCGCAGACACTCGACAGGCCTAATCTAGTTAATCCATGATTGACAATCACGAGTGCTTAACAACTAATTGGACTAAACGCACATGTTTGAAGTGCTGAAATCCCATGGTGCACTGCAACAGTCCCACTGAGCATCGAGCCCCCCCCCCCCCCTCCCCGTGGCCTCGGTGACCTCGCCTCGACCTCGTTCCTCCGGACACTAATGGGTCGTCGTGTGCCGCATCGGGACGGCGAGCATCCAAGGAATTCATGGCACATCTGAGGCTGACGCTTCTACAGTAGCCCTCTCTTTCTCCCCGGCTTCCCTTTTTTTCTCTTTTCTTATTGGAGCCTCCCCTCTTCCTCCTCCCCCCCCCCCATCCCGGACTCTTCAGCCCAGTGTTTCAATAACAGGAAACAATCGGCCACCGTCTTTCATCACAGGTTGACGTTGGTTCCCGCGCGGTGCCACCGGGTCTCTGTGGTGCCAGTCAGCCGGCCGGCCAGTCAGCCGGCTGGCCGGCCCTCCGCAGTCTACAGCTAAGGAGGGACAGAGGAATAAAGAGTATGAGCCAGATGACTCGTTTCCTTATCGTCCTCCGGTGGGGGGCCCCGGGGGGGGGGGGGGGGGGGGGATCTGACGCATTCACTTGCAGCTGTAATATTAGAGGCCGAACCTGGATGAATGGAGGTGTCTGTCGGCCCCTGCAGAGTCATTTAAAGCTGCTTTTTATGTTTTTTTTCATAACTCGTCAAAACTAAAAGCAGCCGGCGTAACGTCATAAGTGGCTGGTCCCCCGGCTTATTTTACACGGGGGCCACAACGCCGCGTGTAATTGTCCCTGACAGGCTAAAAAGGGATTTTTGTGTCAGTAAAGCAGCCGTGTTTCAAGCTGTGAATGTGCCTCCGCCCCTTGGATGGATGGCTCACTGGTAGCCCGGATCATTCCCATAAGACACTGCATAAAGAAGTACAAGTATTCCTAGCAGCCTTTCTAACTCATAAATATTTCAAGGTTCTGTTTTTCTTTATTTTTGTACGCTCGTCTTACACAATGCTTTGGTTTCTGCTGTGTGTGTGTGTGTGTGTGTGTGTGTGTGTGTGTGTGTGTGCGTGCGCATATGTTCTGCAGCCGTAACACATACCACAGTAATAATCTTAGCCTCTGCAGCGACAGTAAGCGCACACGTTTCTGTAGCTTCTATGTTTTTTAGGTTGCTATTATCTGCCTCGAAGCTTCTCATGGAGGGTTACGTTTTCAAATGACCTTTTGAACAAATTTCAAAGATTTAACCTTTAACTCTGACAATAGAGTGAATTCATTTGTTGTAACTTATTTATATAAATCTGGGTTGTTTGACGATATCGGTCCAGTTGTTTGTGAAACTGTCATGCAACTTTTATTCTATTTGTTAGCTTGTTTAATGTTTTAATGTTTCAATCAATGTTCTTATTTGTTTTTTAATGTCCTTTTCTTTTGCCTTATGTTTTGGGGCTTGTAATACTTTTATGTGAAGCGCTTTGAATTGCCTCGTGGTTGAAATGTGCCAGACAAATAAAGCTGCCTCGCCTTAAACATCTACGGTCGACAGTTCCATTCCAAAATGTAAAATGCACTGATCATCTACTATTTTTGGAAGATCTAAAAGTTATCACACTGTCCCGACCCTTTATTGTTCCTCTATTATTCCTTCATATTTTGGCTTCATTTTGATTTAACGATGCTCAGATGATCATTTGGAGAATTTGAAAGTCCTGCAGAACTAAGTATACCCACGTGATACGTCACAGCCCTCCGCCGCCTCCATTCGCAGACATGCGTCTTGTCATTTCTTTCTCCCCGTGCTACGTGACCGCCATCTCCTTTCCTCCTCTGTGCTTTGTACCTTGTCATGAGGTAAAAATGCAGCATTCCTAGCATTCAAGCAGCATCCTCTATGGCTTTATGAAAGTGCTCACCGACGCCTTTTTTCTCTTGATTGACTTTCCGATGGACACATCCTGTCCCCCTTTCTGGAGCAGTCTTCCTCTTCCTCTTCCTCATCCCCACAGTGCAACAACGAGCAGAGCTCTCCTTTGAGGATACACCGGATACCTGTTGCCGTGTTTGCTTGGCTAGCTGCAAGTGTGTGTGTGTGTGTGTGTGTGTGTGTGTGTGTGTGAGGAAGGTGATAGGTAAAGGAAGACATGCTGGTCATCATGGGCTCAAAGGAAATGTTATTAGAACCGAAGTGAACAGTGGATTTCGCAGCGTGTCCGGCATCCTGTTGTGTCTACTTGCTGCAGCACCTTGGCCGTGTCGCGTGAATAGCAAAGCGTTTTTCCTTTCAGCCTTTGATGTGTTTGTGTACGTGCTTGTCCAGGATTACTTCTATTGTCAGTCGGCCCGCGGTGAAATAGTGTAGAAATATAAGACTGCCTGGGGAGAGAAAATGCATCTATTACAAAACACAGCAGCAGCTAGTAAACTAATTCAGGTAATATTGTTTTTTTCATGTCTTTTAATTTTCTTTTTTACCTTTTTTTTTTACATACACCACATTGTACACCACTATTTTACATGTGTGCATCTTGATGAAAAATATATATATTTCTCTGCTTTGAATGTTGCTATAAATGGATTAATAGAAAATAATGCATTGTGTTTGAGAAAAGCACATCTCGAAGTGCTGTGATTGTAAATGTACACAGTCGGCCCACAGTAGTTGATCTCTGCTGTTGCTGAGTGACTATTGCTTTCCCGTGAACGCTGCCTCTATCCGGTCGGGAAGTAAGATCGTGTAAAAAGGTGATCACAGCGGGATCAGGGTGTCTTTACGGTCCGTCTGTACACAGTTTCCTCTGCTTGGCACAGAACAGAAAGTGTACTTATAGACACAAATGGATTTTCCAATGCTGCTTCAAGCAGATTAATTCCTCAATCATTTTGTTTCCTTTGACCAAAAATGAGTATTAAATTAGTCGTGATGTGCCGGTATGAAAGTTCTACTGATAAAAAATAAATTTAAAAAACAACAACAACAACAGGACACAGCTGATCTAGTTATGTTGCTTTACTTCAGTGCATCAATCGCCTTGGAGACTTGGTTGAAGACCTCATCCACCGGGAGCTCAGAGTCGACCTGGAGATCAACAGAGTACACGTTTAGATGTTCCAAACCGCGCACGTTCAAATGCAAACCCGGGCGTAACGCACCTTCCTGACGATGCCGCGGCTCTCGTAGAAGGCGATGACCGGCTCGGTGGCTTTGTAGTACAGGTCCAGGCGCTTCTTGATGGTCTCCTCGTTGTCGTCGGAACGCCCGCTGGTCTCGCCGCGCTTCATGAGCCTCTTGACCATGGTCTCTCCTTTTGCGTCCACGTACAGCAGCAGGCAGGGTTTGCCGATCTGGGGTAGATGAGAAGATAAGTTTCCTTTTTTGTTTGTTTTTTTATGTGTTCTGCTGGGGATGCGTTACAGAGCAAAAACCTCCAGCCTGCTCCTCGGCCGTACCTTCTTCTCGAACTCCTCGCCCTGCTTCACCTCTCGGGGGTAGCCATCAATAAGGTAGCCCTTGGACACGTCGGCCTTGGCGATCATGGCGTCCTTAATCATGTCTAAGACCGTGTCCTGAAAACGGAGCCAGAGCATTACGATCGACCTTCGCAATAACACGCCTCTTCTGATGGAAAATACACTGGGTTGCTTGTTTATTACAGTTCCTCCCGATTAATATCAAGGAGAGAGCGCTAAATAACAAAAGCGCCTCCACGTGTGTTACAGTTAAACGGCACCACGAACTACATCCTCCTAAAGGATCGTACATCAAGTTGACTAATCACCTCTATGATATCAGCAGAAACGGAGCGTTTTTAAACTCTTGTGAAGTGAATGCAGGAGTGTCCCCCCCTTCCTCTCTTACCAGGGGCACCAGCTCTCCCTTCTGCATGATGGCCTGGAGCTGCTTCCCCCTCTCGGAGCCCGAAGCCACTTCTGCGCGGAGCAGATCCCCAGACGACAGGTGGGTGTAGCCGTACTTTGCCACTACCTTCTCACACTGGGTGCCCTTTCCTGAGCCGGGCCCACCTGGAGGAGACGGACGGTTAGCCGTGGTGTAGCACAAAGGGAGAGTGGCGGTGGGGTTGTTGTTGTTGTTTTTTAGCAGTATTTCAATGTGTTTTGTTGCTAAATGTGGCAAAAATGCTGCCGTGATGTTAAGGCTACTCACCCACAACAAAGATGATCTTTGCATCTTTAATTTTGTCTGAAACGAGCGTAATACAAAAACACAACACATCTGAGTTCAGCGTTTTTTTCCTCCAAACAAACAAAACAAAATTCACGAGTAATTCATTTTGGAACGAACCATCTCGACGGTCAAATGTGGAGGACTGGACTTGAGTTGAATCAGCTGTACATATGGAACTCATTCTGAGTTGAATTACAGTGTTTCCCGGGTCCTCTAGCCTGCTTTGACTGTGCTGGAATGCTACTTACCCAAACAGTGTTGCTGTGGTAACTGTTGTCCCCTAATGCTATTCAAATCAGGCACAACTGTCTACAAGGAACAGGGAATATGTGACTTATAAGTTGAAAGTGAAACCGAAAAACAACTAAACGTTTTCTATAATCTGACCTGTATATGATGATGTGTACAGCTATATTATGTAGTTATCTAAATCATCCAACGTTTTGTTATTAATTAAATGTGTTGTCATAACACTTTTTTCAAACAAATATCATGTCTAAGTGTCATAGTAGCGTCATAAAATACAAAATTGGAAACTACACTGTGATGTAGAAAACCACCACAAGAGGGCAGTAGAGTCTAAGATATTACAAAAAGTCTGCGTGGGCTTTTCCTTAACTCAGTACATCATTAATCACTCATCACCTCCTACATGATTTATTAATTACCTGCCATTTTGTCACGTTGGATGAATATTTTCCTTCAACTAAAAGACAGAAAAGGAAAAAGAAGAGCAAATAAGTGAATGCAATGCAGCAGATATTTGTATTTACATTCAGAGTCTGTACAGATCAACTTTCTGTATTTTTGGGGTCCATGTAACTAAGTCAAAAAGCTCAATGGCCCTTTGTGTCATGTAATACTGAAGCACTAACACAGCAGCTTACGCCGTACAAACATAAAAGCATTTTTTAGAACTGGAGCCGTGAGTAATTGTTTTATTAATAGAGACTTACCGATGTGGCCTCACTCCGCTTACAGAGAGCACATTAATACCGGGCAGCTTTTCCAATGTGTCTCAACACTGATTAAACGCATCCAAATCCAAATCCGATCGAGACAGGAGGTGCCTGTTAATTCCGTGTTAACACTACTGGACATATCTCAGAAGGACAAATGCCGCGTGATTTCCTGTTTACACGTCTTGTCCGAGGGAGGAGGCGACCGAGGGAGTCATTGGGGCCGGCATGTGTAAATAGAAACCTTCACCAAGTGCTTGCCATGTGCCCATGTGCCCGTGGTTGATGATGAGAGTGTTTGAAAGAAGTGACTTTAAATAACTTTTGAGAGTTGGCTCAACAGGTGGTGCCTATATTACAAAATAAGCACCACGCTAAGCCTCCGTCTGCGGCGACTACACCAAGACGTCGTGCAGGCCGAATATGACGACGCCTCAGCCGAAATTGTGCTCTCAAGTTTCGAATTTCAACGTATGTCACCTGTAAATCTGAAATGTGCGGATTGCATACTAGGATTGCATACTAGGCCAATAGCTCTATTCACCCTGCAGTAACCATTCCGGTTCGCCCAGCGGGTTGCATCAATCTTGAAACACATGTTCATCAAGTAACCTGAGAAGTTGCAGGTCTGAGTTTTGTGAATGCAGATTTGTGACAGTCGGGGGGAAAGGGCCCGACGTCTTGGGTTGCATGGTCACCAGGGAGGAAAGAACACATTGCATGCAGTTTGTGCAGTATTAAAACAATTTAAGCATCACAGTGGGATTTTTAGATTTATTATCAAGTCTATTCTACACCCGGCATGTTTGTCTTAGCCCTACCCTACTAGGTACAAACAGGGAGTGTGACAATAGATTAGATTAAAACCAGACTTGAATTTGGCCTGGCGACAAACGTGGCTGTTTGTTCACTGCCACATACGTGCTTTTTGAACAAATCTGTCACGTGCCAGATTGACAAACAAAACGGGTGAGTATTCTCCCTGCAGCTGGACTGCAGCTGGAGAGGGAACAGGGAGTTGTATTACACTGAACATGGTCCTGATGACTTACGCACATTACATAGTTCGCAATTAAGTGATTTCTCTAAGCATACTTCACCAAATGCTAGCGGGTTGTTCTCTGATTCGCACATGCAACACTCCCCAGCGCCAGCTGCTGCTTCTCATGTGTCCAGTTCTATGACCTTTTAACCGTCTGGTCCGTGTAAATGTCACCGCCAGGATGACACCGGAGTTGGCAACCGAGTCTGATTGGGAGTCCCTCTATGGCCTATTATGGTCCCGTCTTGTGGGTCCCCTTTTTCTGTGGCTCAGGAGTTCTGGTTCTAACCGAGTGCAATTACCATTACATGGCTCTCGGTGTGTGTGTGTGTGTGTGTGTGTGTGTGTGTGTGTGTGTGTGTGTGTGTGTGTGTGTGTGTGTGTGTGTGTGTGTGTGTGTGTGTGTGTGTGTGTGTGCATTCAAAACTGCATGAAGTTGTGGAGCGAGCTGTACGGTTGTGGTAGATCGGTATCAGTACTGGAGTTCGATGTGGCAACATGTTTGAACTCGACTTTGTAAGATCAGGTCCATATTGCTTCCATTTCCAGTAATCAATTTATGAATCTCTCACTGTAGAATTAGCATGGTATCATGGGACTGAGTGCGCTGTTTGTGCACAATAAAACATTTAATGTGGAGAGCATTTCAACGTGATTATCGTAATTCTACCCGTGACTTGAAATGTGGAGACCCTCGAATCCAAATGCCAGTCCCCCCCCCTCATGTCTTATTACGGATTTTTAACATTTGGACCTGCTAAAAAAAGCCTCAGCTGTTAAGTAACAGCGTGTCACCCATCCTCAAAAAGCGCCGGGGGAACGAAGCTCTCACTCTCTGCCTGTAGAAGCAACCGGAATAACAAAAACACAAGTAACGAGCACGTGATCAATAAGCGCAGTATCTCTGCAAACGAACGGAGCGTACTGTCCCTTTAAGGGGACACGGGGGGGACCCTGTGACGTCAGTGCGGGGGGGGCGGTATTCCATTATGTCCGTGAAAGGATGGAGCAAGCCAGCGCTGTCCCCGTCTGCTGTGGCTCCTGTGGACTTTTTATATCAATCAATAGCACTCAGCCACTGACCCGTCGTTAACGGGCCGGTACCGGGACCAGCGGAATGAACCGGCTGGCCGTTAAACGAGTGGAGGATAAACATGTTGTTGGGAGGGCGAAGGCGAAACCATCTGCAATGAAATGTCCTCGGGAACACAGCGAAGAACCAATGACGGCAGTGCCTCACAGAGGGACATCTCCGCAGTCCCTCTGTTGGACAACGTCAACCGTTTTACACGAGAGGCTCCAGACACCCGATGACAGTTTAGTTACAATCTGATAATAGCTGTCAACACACACGCACACACACACACACACACACACACGTCTCCGTGTGTCGCTCCCTCTGACAGTCGCACTCCGGTCCCTGTCTCTCCGCGTCTCCTCCGCGGAGCCTTTGTCCTCTGTACTGACCTCTCTGTCCCGCCGTGTCTCCGGATCCCAGTGAAGGGGCCGCAGTCCCCGGATCCCCGTGTGCGTGCGGTGCGGTGCGTGTACGCGCGTGCCTGTCTGCACAAGTCCTTCTGCACGGCGGCCCTCCCGCCCCCTTTGCGATGCCTTTTTATAGCTCAGCTGATCCTGCTCAGCTGGCGTTGCATTCTGGGTAGGAGAGAGTGAGAGAATGGCTGCAAGGTGGAGACGTGCTGATGGACAAGAGGAGGAGGCGGGAGACGGAAGAGAAGGCCAGCGAGTCTTTAGTCGTGCACGTTGTTTTACATTTTACATTAACCATGCGACGCTTGTTTGGCTCTTATGGAAAGGAGGAATATGATGTCACGGCACGTTTTTAGTCATTCTAGGAGCCAGGAGTTGTTTCATTGACAGAAAACTAATTATCGATTAAGTCATTATAAGTCAAATGATAATAATTGATGAAAAATAATAAGTCAAATAATGACAAATGAGTGAGTATTTGGACAGAATTGAAATAAATTAGACACTGAATTTGACTAAGACCAACGTCTGCTTTGTTCTACAGATTAGAGTTTGAGCAAATCCATTTATTTTCCAACGTTCCAAATGTGCTGATATGACTATGCTATAGAGGTCAGTATTGCTCGTGTCATTTCCTTGAGTTAAAAGAGATGAATACATGCCTACATACATGATGCTGTAATGGCTGTTCATTATTATACAAAAATAAATAGAATGCAAATAAACATCTGAAACATTTTATTAAAAGCATGAGGGGACATATTCATGTCCTCATATGGAACATAAATACAAAATATATTTATATGTACAAATTATGGCAACGACAAATGTAAGTGTACCAAATAATTTCTAAAAAATGTTAATTCACAAAAACAAAAAATGAAAAGAAAATATTTACTTAATATTTACGTTCCCAATGCATTATTTATCAAAGCTAGATGAATCAAACACAATTACTTTGAACTTGGTACATGGTCCATTCTGGTTCAGAACATGAGCTTTAAGGTACAAAAAGTGAGGTAAGCACTACGTGAGAAAAATCAAACAAAGGCCCATCGGCAAAGGTCAACCTCTTTTTGTACCATTACACAGATGCTTTTCACAGCGAAGGGTTTCAAACTCTTGGCCGATTCAAGTGTACTTTCTGCAGTTTCTACCGCTCCTGCTCAACTTGCATGGCGCAGAATATATAGAAATACACACTTATTTGAAGTGACACCCTCCAGACCTTTGCAGAGATGATTGGGAAACATCTCTGCATGGCGCAACACTGTTGCTGAAATAAGAGGAACGCGTTCAGAATCAGACAATAGTCCTATGCTAATGATGTCACAGAGGGAGGCAGCACACTAGTAGTGCTTCAATATTGTTTATGCTATTAGACCAATCAAAATATGACACATCCGTCTTGTCCATCCGCTTCTATATCTATGTTAAGTGAAGGTAATAATGGCAGTAAGAAGCAGCCTGTTGTCGGGCAGTACTGGCAGCGGATTGCATAACTTTCAGAGCTAAGCAGAAACACGTAACTGGAGCTTGAACCACAACTCTATTCGCGATAAAAGGAAGCGGCTATGTCACATTGTTTGCTCGGTAACCGTGGTTACCGCATACTGTGTGAGGAAAGGCATTTTTACACGACTGAAGCGGAAATGCACATAAATAACATTCATCTGGGAAATCATATTTCACTCAGTCTGCCAATATAAAGGAATCCTATTACTTTTTTTGAGTTTAAACTGACCAAGACAGTTTCACTGGATGATAATCCCTAATACTGTTGCTGCACAACTAACACCAGTGATCTATGAGCAGTGGGAACCACAACAATGAAATGAAAAAGCACCATTGATCAGAGGTCAACTAGTTTGATAAAGATAGTTTGTATATACACAATATTTCATCTCTTTATAAAACAAGTTGATATTTTAGAGCAAACCTGTGATTTCTCTGATGTTTTTCACCGACACAGTTACTATCATTATATCTTTATGATTCCCACAACTCATGCTGCTCATTGATCGTCCATTTTAAACTGACGGCTCATCGTTCGCCTCTACGGAACACGTCTGACAGCAGGGAATACAATCTTGGGTCTGAAAAAAAAAATGCTGATTAAGGCAATAGATTGAGTTCATTGTTTCATGTTTGTCTCATGTAATCCCAAACGTATTTACCTCCCACACCATCAAGCTCAAACCCTGCTTGCTTCCCCCTAATAGCAACACACATTCGGAACATAACACACCGAGCAACATTTGACACCACCTATTGCACATGGAATTTGTCTTGTTAATAAAAATCTTGTTAGTTCACCCTTCAAGTGCCGTTTTTTTTCAAACGTTGCCTCATCCCTCTTTCGATCTTCTTTGACGTGAAGTTATGCAGCATAATTCCCCAAGTCCTAGCTGGGAAAACCAGCAGGCGGCTCAGCGTCGGGGGACTGGGGGTCGTCCTGCTCGTCTGAGGGCAGCTGCACGCGCTGCTCGTCCATGCGCTTGGCCTGCACCCTCTGGATTAGACTGAAGAAGTCCTCATCAGGCACTGTGGGGGCGTGAGGGCCCGCTTCTGGCGGGGAGCACCGCTGATCATCGATCCTAGAGGACTACGGTCAGAGAGATGGACCCATTCAGAGTGCCGGAAAAAAGCAGAATGGGACGCAACGCTGCGGCATGACGGTACCCTGGGAATTACCTTTTGATTCCTTGAACACCAATCTCAGATTATAGGAGTCGTGTTCAGGAACCAAAGAGGAGCAGACCCTCGAAGCTTCATCGTGCGAGTTGTGGCCTCACCTGGCACTTGATGAGCATGTTGAAGAAGTCGTCGCTGGGCTCCTGATGGTCTCCCTCGCCCACCAGGTGTCCCAGATTGTTGTGCGTGATCCTCAGTCCCGGTAGGTTGCCGACATTAACCCGCTGGTCGTCCAGACGGCGGCTCTGGGAGCTGGCGATCAAATCGAACAGCTCCTCGGTCTGAGGGGAGGTGGTGATCGCGGGATCTGGGAGGAAAAGAGAGGAGTCAGTTCCGTCCTTTAAAGCAGCACACGTGAAAAGACCCGACACGCGCGGGAAGACCGTTCTTCCACCGACCTGTTATCTCGTTCAGGGAGAGCACGGCGTTCGCGGCGCCTCCTCCGCTCTCTCCGTTCTGCGGCTCATCGAGGTGGCAGCGCTGGTCGTCCATGCGGCTGCTCTGGAACTTGCTGAGGAGGTCGAAGAAGCAGTCTTCATCGGACGGGTCACGGCCCAGCTTCTGGGAGGGGAAAAAAAACGACACGTGGGTAAAACATTCTTGTCGTCGGGCAGCAACAGAGTGAGAAACCGATTTTAAAGGAGAAATTCGGCCACATTCCCGAGCTGGTCTCTGATTTCGCCGGAATCGCTGACTGTGTTGAACCGTTCCTAGACGGCAGTAATAGGACGCGCATGGGCTGCCTGATGGCGATGAGGGTTTTCGAGGCGGCCAGCACGTGGGCGAGATAAATGATCTCATTAACTCACATGGCCGGCTTTGTCCTAGATACTCAAGGTGGTTCAATGTCATTAATTGTCATGTAAAGATAAAAAAACGTTTGTATTTAAGTCGAATGGCCCACCTAGTGACACCCTGCAGAAACAGATGATACAGCTGTAGCTGCAAATGAGCATGTTAATCATTTCACTTAAATATATATGCATGTAGTGCCACATTGTAGTAGTTGTACTGTTTCTTGTTATATTTCTTTTGTCTATTTCGGTTATTGACCAAAGAAAAGGGTTAAAACTTTCCCACAAAAAGTGTGATTGTTAGATACCAACTAAATACAACCCGGCAATCGACAATCAGACGGTGAATAATTCAATCCCTGACTGACTGAACACTATTAATGTGTGACATCCCCACAGCGACGAGGGGCTCTCACATCGTACTCAACGACCCGTCCAGTGACACATTGTGGCTGATGAGTTTGCAACAACACACACATTCAAAATATAAAAGGAGTATAAACTCAAAGAGTAAAACATCAATAATAAAAAGTATTTGAATATTTTAAATAGCTATTTTCTACCCCAAGCATCTCAATTGTGAGCAAATCTCTAGACTGAATACTAGATTACTAGATACACTATATCAAATGTTGAAATGATGAACATGATGTTAAAAATAAGACTTAAATTAGTCAAAACATTGAAGGGAATTATGCGGGTGAGTTTGTATATAATTCTGTAATTAAATATGTTTTTTTTCTTAAACTGACTAAAGGTGAACGAACTAAACCAGCGACGGATGAGGACTCGTCGTAACTGCTCGCGCTCTCATTCCGTCTTAACAAAACTACCCAATAAACATTCACAGTTTACAATGACAATACGAGACGAGCCAGAAGAGGATTGCGGCAGCACTCGCTAGCGGACCAAACAAAGTTAAATTCACTTCGCCCTGCGGCGACATGGGAAGTAGGTCAGCGTCGGAAAACAGCTGATTTCACCCACCTCTCTTCTGGCAATATTTTCTCCCCCTTTACTCTTTTTCTATTAAAAACCTTCAAATACAACTGAGCTTTTACTGTTTAGCATATCAGGTTCTTTCCTTTCACTGCATCAACTCCCTGAAAGTAGAAGAAAGTACACATACATGCACAGACAATCACGTGGCAAAGATCTAAAAGAAACATCGTTATTTTGTTCGAGGTGTAAATGAAACATCTTACCAGCAACACTTATTCCTCTCTGAGCTCCCTTTCCCCTCTCGCTCTGGCCTGGCGCCTGACTCACACCTCTGTCTCCCCCACGTTCACCCACCACTTCACTGCTTCTCTCTTTGCTCCCTCGTCGCACTCGCCTACCGTCCTCAAAATCTCCTCTCCTGTTGTGTCCCTCTGTTCCAGCCTCCCTTTAATCTCAACCATCCAATTTGTCACCCTCTCTCTCCCTCTCCCTCTCTCTCTCTCTCTCTCTCTCTCTCTGCGGCCCTCCTGCAGGACATTTTCTATCCTGTTCACCCACTGTGGGAAAACAACTCATTATGGGAAGCAGGGGGAGGAGGGGGGGGAGGGCTTGTTGACCCTGAGGAGAGAGTTGCAGGCCTGTGATCAAGGTCACATTATCACCACAGGGGTGAGCTAGGGGGGCGAACAAGTGGGAGGAGGGGAGAAAGGGACAGGGTGGGGGTCTGGAAAGATGGGCTGCACGGGTACAGTCAGAGGGACATCGATGCCAACAGCGGCAGCCAGCAGAGATCCAATGACATGAAGCAACAACTGCAGCACTGTGATAAACCTGCACAGTGAAATCCACCCGTGGGATTGAGATTTATTCGCTCTTTGCTCACTAATCAGATGTGACTCGTAGCAGCTTCTGTCCTTGCCCCCGTGATCTCTGTGTGGATTTCTAATAATAATGTCCTATTAATCCACATTGTCCATTTTAGCGGCGTCTTGGTTGTTGCAACGGGATATGATTTCAGCTGGACTTAATTCTGAGAAATAAACTAATCATTTGATGCTTTACCATGAAGTTACCGTGATAATTATTCTTTTATCTGCCCCGAAGAATAATAAGATAGAATCCTGAATTCTAGGTTAAAGACACACAGCTGGCTTTAAAGGATTAAGACGTGCTGTGCTTCAAAGTCACCGGGATTACCAACATTTAGCTGCCCAGTCCCTTCTGATGAACTATCATCACTCATCCCAGTAATTTGTGCTCCTTTCTAGTATGTCAGCTGGCTGATTACAACCATTAGCACTGTCACAGAAGCAAGGCATTATTAGGTGCACAGGATTGGTAAGATACAACAGCTGGGAAGCGGCTTATTCATTACGGATCTATTTTAGAGCAAATGGAGCGCTGCTGACATTTAATGAGAAGAAACCTTTTACACACTGTATCTGACTTCAAACATAATACCGTAGAACCTCATGGGAAATTAAGGGAAGTGTTCCCATTTGAATCCTTATAATTTCTCTCATTTTCTCTTTAAAGCAGAAGCCCTGAAGACGTTTTGGACAGGGGATGAACAGACAAGAAGGGAAAGGGTATTTAGGTGGATTCTGCAGTCAGCATTTCAGTCCCCTCGATGAGAAAAATGAAACCCGTCTTTTCTCCGCTGGGCCCTCAGTTATTAAAATGCTTAAATTTACTGCAGAAGGGAACTAGCGCCAGTTATGGCACATCTTGATAGGATGCTTAGAAATAAAATGTAGAGCCTCTGCATTATTCTGGTTTGTTGTCTTTAAGAAAATAGACACAGGGTTTTTAAACCAGGTCTCAAAAATCTAGAATTTTACCAATTCTAAAAACTTGACACTGCGTTACGAGTGCGGTGATGAGTGCTGTCGGAAAGCGCAAAACTTAGATTTAATAATCGCGGGTTTCAATTATACATCAGTTGCAAATTATTAAACAATGTGAAAAAGTATTTTTTTCACAGCACGGGTCATTGTAAAAATGCGGTGGCCGCTACTCGTCGCCGGTTAGCCTAGCTTAGCATAAAGTGGAAACAAGGGGAGGTCTTGAAGGGCAAACTCTGCTCAAAGTAAGCAGCTAACAATAAAATAAACTGCAGCGACTCACTGCCACTGGAGGTGGGACTTGCACAGTGATGTCATCGGCGTCTAGCGGAGAGTCCAACCACGGCCTGTCATCCGATGACTGACTGTCTGGGTAGCCTTTTCTTTTGCCTGGCTGTGACACGTGACTCTTGGATCTCCTGGGGATACGCTCCAGGTCTTGGTTCTCTTCATTCTGCGGTGAAAGAACGTATTGTAAGAGCGGGATTGATGCGTTTTCGGGTGGACGTGTTTGAGCCGCACACGTGTGAGGGAGATGTTCACCTTATCTGAAGAGTACTTCCACAGCTCCACGCTGTCCATGCTGTTTCGCTTGGTGAATTTGGGTCTTGCTCCTACAGTAAAAATAAATAAATAACATTAAAACAACTTGAACTGAGGGATCCTTCAAACTTTTCGCCATTAAAGGATATCAAGCATGAAAGATGCTCTTTGTTTTGTTCCTGGTTCAGCCGCGGCCCCGTGATGCTCGGTGTGCAGGTGAGGTTTACGTAGACAACCAAAGAAATCTGCATGGGAGTCTGTTTGCCAGCTCCGGGTGTCAGCCTCTGCCCGGAGGAGGGTGCATGATTGTAACACGAAAACCAGGCCGACTGTTCAGCATGAAGACCGGACCGCTTTATTTAATATGAATCAAATGCTCCCTACCAAGATGGAGGTAATTTATAATAACAGTAATTCTTTTTTTTTTACAATGTTGACAACAAACTGTGATCGAGACGGGGGGTCAAAGTCAAGAATGTTCGTGAAATGTTGGATTTGGCCTCGGTTCAGTCTCACCAGGTTGGATTTAAATTTAAATGGCCGCCTTGTGCACACAAGTATTCCGGTTAGCTTGTTCAAGCACACAAGTTCTCTTGTGCAGCATAGTTAAAAGTGCAGAAACTACTGCTAAATACATCTACAGTCTCTGAAGTGCAGTTTTAAGATAATTTGTTCAACCCTCCATCACATTTCAAATGATTAATATAAACAAGGTCCTTGAGCTTGATCTTATTTTTTGTTTCTATTTCTGTGAGATGGGAGAGCGACTAAAGCTCCTGGACATCTTCCTCTAGCCACAGTTTGCAGAGAAAAATAGACTTTTACACGCACATTCAAACACACAAACAGCAATACATGCACACACACGCTAACCGGCCGGCTTTTTTGAGTGTGAACAGTCACAGAAAAAGTTATTGAAATGTACTATTTCATCCTTTAAGATAGATTTGTTTGTTTGTCCGAGTATCTAGAACTATTGAGTATAAGGAAAATGGGAAAAAGTTTTTACTGACATAAGAATTTTCAAGTATATTTCCATTTCTAATGGAGATGCAGTTCCCTCCCGGTTCTCTTAAATTAGACTTTGTATGCATGTGCTATTGTTTAAACAAAAATTACAACATTTTTGGGAATGACCAAGAGAGATTAAGAGCACTCATGTCTGTATGTTACTTGTGAATCGGCAACTAGTTAGCTTAGCATAAAGACAGTGGGAGAAAAGCTAGCTTCTCTAGACTCTGTTTATTAAAAGGTAACAAGATCTGACTGCCAGCACCTTTTAAAGCTCACCGTTCACCATGTTATGTCTTACATAACAAGGTAAAAATAATCTGTGGTGTTACCTTGCATCTCAAATTCTGAACTAGAAGGTGAAAGGTCACTCTCATTGACCCCCAAAGCCTCCATCAGCTGCTCCACATTCATCCTGGCCGTCAGTTCTCCATTTCTGTCTCCAATCTGGGGAAGAAATTAAGAGACATCGAGCCAGATGAGTCAAATTAGTTTGAAGACTTACTACATTAAAGGAATTGATGGGAGTCTCACCTCTTTAGATATGTCCAGATGCTTCCGGGCATAATGCAGAGCTTGTTTGTGGTTCTGTAGAGACACATACGCGTTCCCCAGACTCCAGCATGCGCGGCCCTCGCCGACTCTAATGAGACGTGAACATACGGACAAACGTTGAGAGCAAACGAATCCTTCGCCCGTGTGCGCATGCGTAGATGGAGTTATTGCTCATCATACCTATCAGTGAGCTCCTGGGCTATGTACAGGTGTTTCAGGTGATAGTCTATGGCCCTCTCGTACTGCTGCAAAAGGGTGTAGGTGTTTCCGAGACTGTAACAGGCCTGGGCCTCCATCACCTGGTCTCTCAGCTGCCTCGACAGCTGCAAAGTTTTCCTTTAGGAAAATAAAGAGACAAAGAAATTGATGAGTACGAGAGTTTGGAAGGTGAAAGAGAAAATATTGTCTTATGGAAATTGTAATTCATATATTAGAACGTTTTTGTCATGTTTTAATTTGTTCTTCAGTCCTATTTTTACTTTTTCTGAAATTGCTTCATTTCACCTCCTCTCCACTAGATGGCAGACTCCCCTCCTTCCTCACCTGTAGTATTCAGTGGCCGTGCTGAACTGGCTAAGGAATATCAAGGCATTGCCGAGGTTACTGTAGGCTCGCCTCTCGGCCGCTTTGTCCCCAAATTCTTTGGCTATGGATAATCGCTGTGAATGACAGAGCAGAGTGGTCAAGTCAAACTAAATCCACACAACAACATGCCCCTTATTTGTATCAGCTAATTTGTAAAAATTGACTACTCAAGTGATTTCACCTTACTTTGCCCCGAATTCCCCCTCTTATTTTACTCAATGTACAAGCAGAAATGTCCTGTTCCTGCCTGGTCGGGCTCACAATTCCACGAAAGAGATGTGCTGCAGCAGCATCGGTGCATCCAATCGGCTCCTCTGAAAGGAAGTGTGCTCTCCTCCATGGCACATTGTTACATTTGTAATGGGGATCAGACGAGAGGCCGGCTTCTCCCATGAGGACGCAAGTGGTTTACAATGAAGAGTGACAGGAAACACAGGGGGGGCGGCTGTGACCGACCCTCAAAGAAACCAATTACCTCTGTTTCTTTTCCAATAGGAGATCATCAGTCTCTGCACTGCAGTGCTTACGGGGTCAGGTGGACAGTGACCAACTGGAAAGCTTACCAATTATCTACCTATTTAGGTGTTATTTACTCAGAAAAAAAGAAACACAGTATTGTCTTCAGCCTCTATCCCTAATGCTACTAATCGAGAAGGTAACAGGTACAGTACAGTGACACAAGTAGGTCCCTGCTTCACTCTCAAACCGCCTATGTACTCGAGTCTGCCCTTTTGCATGTAAAAATTCCGTCTCTGTAAAGCAAATTAGGTAAGATCTTTTATCAACGAGAGGCAAATGCTCAATGGGCCGCCTCTTCACCGGGGACGTGATCCACTTGTTGGCTTTCGGAGTGGGTGACAGAAGCACACACACATAGGGGAGGGGGGGGGGGGCACAGTTCCTGAAAAGCTGTCAGCTGAACGACCTTGTGTCAGAAGCGCAATAAAGCTGTTGACGCGGCGACGCAAGGTCATTGCTCTGCTCTGGCAACAACAACAACAACAACAACAACACCCATTACTCTTATCTAGCGTTGTGAAAATATGAATGCGCCTCAACGAATTTCTTACCTGGCGGTGGAACTTGATAGCTTCGACAAAGTTCCCCAGCAGATAGTGGGTGTTGCCCAGGTTCCCGTAGGCCCTCCCCTGAGCAGCTCGGTCCCCGACCTCTTTGACCAGACACAGGTTCATCCTAAAGACGAAGGCACACACCGACTTAGTGACACCATGTAAATGATATTAAAATAGAGTGTAACTATCAGCGTTAACATAAAATGTAAAATCCTAGAATATACTTCTTGTTGGTAAAACAGTGGTGGATTTGCATTATGATTAGTTATGATGGGTGTTGTTGTTGTTGTATGATTACACGATGAACGCTTTCTGCGTTTTGTTTTGCTTTTGGAACAAAAAATGACTCTTTGAGTCTGCAGTATGTATCATGTATACACGTATGAGTCTTCTCCTCTGACAGTTTCTGTTTCTCTGTTCTCAGCTCCATCGTTACTAATCGACTATTAACGTGTCGGCTGTTTTTCAGAACCATCCTGCTTTACAATCCTGGAGAGCTTTGTCGGATTTGTCCAGTGAACCATCAGAATGTATTTAACACTTGGATTGAATGTTTTTTATTCAACTGGAGGTCCACAATTTAGAAAAAAATGTAGAATAAGTGGATCAACTTAGAAACTGGAAATTATATTTTTAAAGCGTTAAGGGTGAAAAAAACCTTCACAAAAGCCTTTAATCCACCGAATGAGAGATCCAAGGACAGATCGGACAGCGATGCTCTACGGCTGTGAGGGAGGAGCTTGTCAAAGGAAACGGGGCAATGAGGCAGATCGGCCTGATGGAACCGCTCTTGCAGGCGTGCACGAACCCGGTGTTGGACAGAAGGCATTTGTGACACCGAGAGAAAGAGTGGTCATATGAAATATAAAAAACTGAAATTCCGTTAAAATACCGGCTATCACCGCATCGTCAAAAGGGAGGGATTCTGAAGCATCAAGGACTGAGAGGGTTGGGAAAATAAATAATGGCAAATTCGAGAAAATATTATTCTGCATCAGATCAAATTAGTCACAGGATTCCTGTTTCTGTTTTATTTTGGTAAAAGCAAATGTTCCAAATCCATCAACAGGTTCTTTAACACATACTGCAGTGATGCTCACGCTTCAGCTAAGAGTGGGAATTTGGTCTTCTTTATAACACATTAATCTGTGTTTGACTTCACTAGTCAACCATACGTACTCATAAAAACCAGTAGCCCTTTGCAGAGTGTCTCTGACATCCGGAGGCAGGTCCCCTGGTTCCTGTGTGCAGCCCCATAACTGCTGTTTCCCCTTTGCGTGAAACACGTTGCCTATGTTGTACAGCGCTCTGGCCTCTCCAACCTGCAATCAGACGACACAACAATTAAAGATGCAGTTCTAGATACCAAGGGCGATATGTGTGTCTTTACGGGAAATCGTTTTCCTGTGATTGATACATTTATTTTTGCTTCTAGATGATTGTTTGCGCTTAAAAATTCGACAATTATTAGTATCGATGATACATTTTACCTCTTATGATGCTTAGAAATAAACTAAAAAGATAAAACACAGCATATACATGTAAAGAAAATAATATCAAATATTGGTTCAGTTTTGATGAGGTCTAATGAACAAATCAACAATTGATGGAAGCAAACTGAATGTGATGTTTGTAGATAATGATGTAAATGATGATAAAAGCATGCGTGTTACCTTGTCTCTCTGCTCTTGAGAAATGTCCAGGTGTCTCTGACAGCACACCACAGCCTCATCGAAACGCCCCAACACTTTCAATGTGTTACCCAGGTTGCCGCTCGCTTTCCCTTCTCCAATTCTGTCTCCTATCGTTCTGGGAAAAAGCAAAACGACACATTCCTGATATTCAGTGATGGGCGCTACAGTCTTTTGTTACCATGTAAATACTATCTTATGTATATATTATCCATTCAGGTTGGGTTAAAGATTTAATGAGCATGTGCTGTTCTTATACTTAGTACTTATCGGTGCGGGTCCCAGGGTCCCTGGTGAGTCTGTAACGTAACAAAGTGAATCCTCCTGGGGTCTTTGTTTAGCTCCCTGCTGAAGAACCAGCTGCACTCCCTGCAGGGGACCACTTTGCTCACGAAGGCTTAATATCCAGCCCGGTATTGTTGCTTTTAGAAAGTCCACTCACTTCCCCTTGAATGTTCCATTGTTTAGTTGTCTATGTTAATATACTGAACATCATTGAAGCTCTTTGTGCATCTGGTCTGGACAAATGGCAGGATTATTCTTATGTAATTCCCCCTACAGAGAGCTCTGAATGCATAAATGGGACGACTTGTGACGTGAATAGCTGTAACCCGGCTTCGTTATTGGTAATGTCATCAGACGTATACTAAGAGGATTCATGTTTTCTCATTGAATTGCAAAGAGGATACGGAGCTGGCCACTCTGTTTTAGTGCTTGTTAAGTGCTTTAAGCCACTGAAGTAAACAAGCACAAGTGTGCGTTCAAGGCTTCATGAAAACTTGATTTTCCTTATGGGTTTCATGTGGGTTGGATTGCTGGGATAAAGCTAAGGCGTTTCTCCAACAAAGGAGTTTTTTAAAGGCAAAATGCAGGTCAAATTTCAAACACCTAATATCAAACTGGAGGAAAATGTATGGCGGCAAATCACTGTCAAAATTCAAGAGCGCAAATCAGGTTGATGCGAGCGCGTAAACCAAACATCCGCGAGCAATAGTCCGTCTCGCGTGAGCAAAAGTAAATAAACAAACGCCCCCCTTTGGTAATCGTAGTGGGACGTAGATGACAACCAGCTACAACCACCATTTACCATCATTACCGGCACATCTCACATCTTACATCTCAGACCGGTCCGTATTTGTAAAATATCATCAACCTGATTTGCGCTCTCGAATTTTGACAGTGATTTGCCGCCATAAAAATGCCTCTTTTCACAATGAAATTAAAAGGGAAACATTGCAGATTTTTTAACACAATGGTTTGTAAATTGCACACCTCACTTTTAAAGGCTAATTTGGTCATTTGTATTATATGACATGCAACAATTCATACTTTGACCAGCTCAAAAGCAGTATTGGCAACTCAACTCAACTTTTACCATTAGAAGGAGCACGGCTCACCTGGCCAAAGTAAGGTCATGTTTGTGGTATTCCAGGGCTTTGCCATACTCTTTGAGGTAGAAGTAGGCATTGCCCAGCTGGCTGTAGATGGCGCTAAGCGTCTTCAGGTCTTCTGTGCCAACCTGCACGGCCGCCTCAAAGAACGCTGTCCCCCCCTTGAAGTCCCCGGCCTTGCACAGCCGCTCTCCTTCCAAGGCCAACTCCAAGCAAGAGGCCTCCATCCTTAGTGGTGTACACACACAAACACATCAATATGAGTAAAGACGTGAATACATTCATACATTCAGGGAAGGGCAGAAAACATTGTCAACATTTGAGCACTATCAGAGATGGAACAGTTTTCTTTTTTTCTCCCTAAGCCATGAGGGGGGAGGGTGGGGGGGTTTAAAAGCCCACGGCTTCTTGACTCCTGCTTTAGTTTTATCATCATTGAATATTATGCTGTCTTATATGTGGGCGAGTAAAACAAAAAGACTAACAGTTGTATAGTGATGTTGATACTTTGCGGCAGTGCAATGTCTTCTCAGGGTGAGAGACAAATTGCCAGTATCTCCATGACAACAGGGTCCATAGCCAAATCTATGGACTGTTGCCTTAGCAACTGAGTCCAAGGCTGAGGGATGAGCACCTTGAAAAAGGTGTTGCACTTTTCACTCATTACTGCTCATATCCGCTTGTTTTGTAGAGTTGGATTTAAAAAGACATTAAGTTGTCCTTACGGGCGGACTATATCAAGCTGACTGCACAAATTAAATTTTCATTGATTTCAATTAAATGCAAATCAATTAACTGATATTGCTCATCGCTCTCTGATTGCGGAGGAAAAAACATTGAGTCCAAAACATGTAATTCTGCTCTCCTGCACTGCTAAGCTGACATATAATAGAAGAAAACCCTTTTTCCAAAAATATGCTTAAGGCTAAATTAAAAGAAGTCTTCCTTCCAACTCTACAATGCCTTGGTCACCATGGGAACTGCTGCATCAATTTATTATTGTTTATTTTTAACTCAGGGACTGTTAAAGACATGTTATCTCTGTGTCAATTAATAGGACACATTTCAATAAAAAAAAATAAAAAAACAAACGTCATTCAATTGTATAAATAAACATAGATGTATAGTTGCAAATAAATCAGAAAGACGGAGTTAAGTGAGAGGCGAAAACATTGATGCATGTGTGTGTCAAACCATAAATGTACTGTGTGTCCGTTGCAAGAATTTACACACACACAGACTCAGTCACACACATTCATAACTACGCCTCGTCAGTGAGTTGCATCCAGAAAGTATACACCACTAATTCTTTGCATAATCCAGGATAAACTAAAGGCCAGCCGACTTGGCCGAAGCTCTAAATTCCAGATACACTACTAGAATTTAGAGTAAAGGAAGTATTATCCTCAAATCTAATCTCTTTTACAAACGGCACCACAGAAAAGTAGAGATACTGAGTACCTATAGTTTCATCTGCAGCTGTAGTACAAACTCAAAGTGACTATTTGTTTTATGGATGCATTGAAGAAACACTCTAAATCCTTCACTGCTTTATTTACACTCCTGTTAAGTATAAATCTCTGTTATTCTCCACTTGCCAGTGCCAAATCTTAATCTTTTTTTAATGAATATTTATTTGATTCACTTGTGCTGCCTTTTCTTTATGTCAATTTGCAAATCACCATCATACATGATGATATCAAGGACACTGGAACGTTCACATCATATAAGTTGCACTCAAACTACTATTTAGATTCCATGTAACGTCGGTCATCTTAAAGTGAATCAAGCACATTTCACTCAGTTTAAGCCTTTTGCCTTTGGTTTCCCTTTTTTGTAGTCAAAGCAAAATGTAAATACAAATGTCTCCTGTCTTACTACTTGCCAAACACATGTCTGTGACTGTGACGGTGGGATCCTTTCAAGGCCTGAAGGCACCTATTCAACAGTTGTTTACATTACCAATATTATGTCCTGGTTCAACCTTTCCCCCAACTCGTCCTGATCTAGAATCAATGTGCACGCCGGGGTCATTTGATTTTGCAAAACCGCGCTCAGCCGAGACAACAAACCCCACCCACCCCTCCCCCCCTACGTGTTTGTGGTCTGCGAGCAGCACCTGTGTTTTCGCCCGCTTCGCGTTTTCTCCACGTACACCCGTAGCTCCAAGTGCAGCGGCCTCAGCGCAGCTCGAGGTCGCGCTCCGCGGTGCACCAGCCTGCACACGGCCCTCTCCGCCCCGGTAAGGGGGCGAGGCTCGGACGCCATTGAGGGTCGAGGGATCACGGGACAATGAGGCAAACGAGTGACACGGTCCGCCCGAGCGGGGGCACTTATCATTGATGATGCAGTGCGAAAATGTCTCTGTTTCAGAGTCTGAATGACCTAATATTCACGTTGAAAAAAAAAAGGAAAAAATGTCAGCAGTGTTGCAGCTGGACACAACCCGACTGGAATTCCTCCACGCAGTCAATAAAGATAATCACATCTGCTCCTTGAGGCTTGGAGAACGCTCCAAAGACTCGGCGATGAACTCTCTGATCCCAGAGCCGAGCTGTGGGAAATTCCACAAAAGAGCACTTCCAGTCTGACTTGTGGTTATTAGCAAAAACATTTCAACGGTTCATATTTCATTCCTTTTGTAATGTCCATCGGTTCTCCCAAAACCAAACAGAGACATGTCCTCCCGTGTCCTCCTCCTCCACTTGTCCTCGGCTGTGGCAGCGAGTTCCAATTGTTTGGATTTTCCACTACAAGGCTTTGAAAGAGCGGATACAAGGACGACAAAGCCAGCGCGATACTTCTAAGCTGGACCATTGCTCCAATGAGAGACGGAGGGGACGGATGAGAGAGAGAGAGCGAGACAATTGCTAATCCAGTGATCTGCACTTCCTTGGTAGTGACAACTCAGTGAGCCGATTGGCCCGGTCTAATCCAACTATCCGCTGACTCTGGCAGAAACCTTAGTAGGTCACCGACCACGGCAAATGAGACCGTGAGTGAAGAGGTCAAGGACTGATGAATACAAAGAACCAGCGCACACATTCAGAGGGATTATTAATACTCAAAATAAACATGTATGAATCAGACGTTTTATCGCATTTCCTTTGTTTTTGTTCATTTATCTGTTGCAACAAATAATGTATAACGGCTACTCCAACAAGACACACGGCCTACATGATCTTGAAAGTAATTGCCAGTTTTTCACTTCAAACTAATGGAAAATTTCAAAAGCTTTCAATTGCGCAAGAAGCACTTAAACGCATCCTTTTTTTTCTAGCTGACAATTTGTGGTTACTGTACCTGAATGCATCGTGTGTCTGTTCTGCCATGTGCAGCTAATGCCCCCCCCCCCTCCCTGGCCGTCATGAGAGCTCACCAGAGAAGTGACCAATAACAATAAAGATTCATTGAGGCACATCAGTAAACTGTGACATCAAAAAAGGAATTTATTTTTTAGAGAAATAATAAATATGTTGGCGATGAGACTCATTCCATCTTTTAGGCGCGCTGGCCTAAAAACAGATGAGTAATCACTACAAAAAGCTGATGGAACTGGAGCCCCTGCGGAGATCAGTCCTTCAAACGTCCTCGACTCAAAATAGCAACAATTACATCTGGAGCGGCGAAGGGAAAACCCCTCCGGCTCTAAAATCGTTCAGCGGGTAAAAGGGACGGGAACGTTGATAGCTTCTGGCGAGTCACCGAAGGAGGGCCCGCGAAGCGGAGGCGAGGCCACTTCAGTGACAACGGCAAAGTGGAGCAGGCCCTCGTAGCGGAAGCCACGAGGGCGTAAAAGGCACAAGGTCATTGAAATCACCGGATCACAGAGGAAACGTGTTTCTGATTAAGCCATCCTATCTACGCTGTACAAGACAACAAAGGGAGTTAAACCATCAGCTAGAGGCTCCCTTCAACTCCCCCCCCATCCGTCCTGAGGGTTTCGGCAAGAGGCTCCCAGAATGCACTGCAAGTAAGGCACGTGTTTCTTCCCTTCATCTCCTTTGCTTGTCACAAAATCGGTTTCGTCTGACAAAGAAAGGAGGATATTAACAAAAAGGGACCGAATCGCACGTGCGCGATTGGTGAGGAGTACAGCACGGACACGGCACACAATGCAAGAGGGGACTGAGATGTTAGCGTAGCATGGAGACCGAGCGTCTATCCACTGGAAAGGTTGCTGCGGAGGCTTTGCAGGGACATCAGTGCAGCCGGTAGGAGCGTGAGAGCGATGGGAGTCACGTTGAGGCAGGTGACTACAGGCGCCGGCAGAAAGGGAAGTCGAAGATGAGGAGGAAGACGCGAGGTTTCCCGAGTCCAGCTGCAGATGGTGCAGGGGCCCTCTGTAAACCACGGCTGAGTTGTAAAGCAGATTGTGGAAAAGGGGATGTATTTTTGGCGACATTGTTAGCTGCGCGGGAGCTAGCTTGAGGGCTAACTGACAAGACGGAAAGGCAGACACAAGAGAGAGAGAGAAAACAACGTGGTGAGAAAGACATTCACGGGCATGTAAAGAACGGACTGTTGTTGGTGTGTTTGGGAGACAATCATCTCACAGCAGCCTGCCCGTGGTCTTTAATGGCACCGTCTGCCAGTGCTGTTTGCGTGACAGCACAGAGCCCGTTGGACAGGTCTCAGGGACGGAGTTTGGGAGATAGAAGGGAGCTTGTGTGTGAGCTGAACTGTGACTTGTCTCCTCCTCTCCCTGTGAAACATGGATTCCTCTGCTGAATGTGATCCAAGGCGCTATTAAAAATACAGTACATCACGTTTGGATGTAGAGCATAACAGACAAAACCATTGATGAATGAATGAACTACATTTTTATTACTATTGCGCCGTCCTTTGCTTCATCGGATCTGCAGCCGCATTGTGTTTTACATCATTGTAAACGTATTATATATGGTCTGAAATGTTAGTCACACAGAACTAGTAATGTGAAACCGGCACTTAAGTTCGAGGAAGTAGCTGAAGGGCCATTAAAAAATGTGCTTTAAACAGCAGATGAATAGATCATGAAACAATAATAGTTGCGGCGCTCGATATTTTACAGCTGGCAGCTGGCCGATTAAATCTTGACCATGGACTTTCAATGGAATTTATTTCCTCTGAAAAATAAGCAAATTATTTATAGATGTTCTTTTTTTTAATCGGTCCTTATTCCGTATTTATTCATGGTTCAACTTTACACTTCCCATTATTCTTGGCCTAGCTAAGAAACTCTGTGCTCAGAGTAGTAATCCAGCCATAATTACAGAGTGCCACGGCCAGTTGTCAGGGCAACCAAAGAGAAACTCTCCAGGAATGTTTTTTTCCTCTCGCAGCACATGTCTCTTTCAATAAAAGCAGAGCTTTGTCTTACTTTCCTCCTTTGTCTTATGAACCTCGATTTTGTTTTTTATTTTCAGAGATTCAAGTTTCTCTCAACTCAGTTTTGTCTGTAGCAATATCAATGTGTCAAAATCATACTCGTAATGTGGTCCCATTGAAAGAAAATGAGAGAATTTAACATGACATTAAGGAGAGAATAATTCTAATTTCACATCATAAGCAGTGATTCAACCAACTCCGTCTCTGTGAAGAAATTACATGGCTGTGATGAGGTGTTTATCTTCAGCATCATGCATTTATCCTTTTAATGATGAGATAATGTTATCACCCCTTTCGTTAATTAAGACTTTGCAAATGATCAATAGCGTATTTAAGATCGGGTATTTTGCTCAGCCAAGATAAATGTTATTAAAAAAAATAAGCATGTCTAACTAGCCTCAGGGGCGGCACGGTGGCGTGGTGGTTAGCACTGTTGCCTCACAGCAAGAAGGTCCTGGGTTCGATTCCGCCCAGTGGCCTTTCTGTGTGGAGTCTGCATGTTCTCCCCGTGTCTGGGTTCTCTCCGGGTTCTCCGGCTTCCTCCCACAGTCCAAAGACATGCTCTGGGGATCAGGTTGATTGGGGACTTTAAATTGCCCGTAGATGTGTGAATGGTTGTATGTCTCTGTGTAGCCCTGCGAGCGGCTGGCGACCAATCCAGGATGTACCCTGTCTATCGCCCAAAGTTGGCTGGGATGGACTCCAGCCCCCCCGCGACCCTGTGTGCAGGATAAGCGGTTTGACAATGGATGGATGGATGGAACTAGCCTCAGTCCACACACCGGATTTTAATTTAAAGAATCAATCACCTTGATTTCAGAGTTGCTTTCATGTCATTATTTTTTGGGAATATACACAGAATCACCAACAAAACTGCAGCCCTGTAGAGTAGTTCTTTGTTGATTGACTATGCACATGATATCCTTCGAGCCTTGGCTGTGTTTCATTGCCTGCTAAAAAAAAAAAAACATACACAGCCAAACACATCCCCCATTGCAGAAAGGTCATCAATTGAGTCTACGGGTTAAGAACACGTGGGTGTGTGTGTGTGCATGTTTGGGACATGGACAATCTTGAAGGTTTTATGAAAGTCAAATCTCTCAAGTCTTATGAACATTCCCAGCCGTCCGCTTTGTGTCAGACTCTGGGCTTTGAATACAAAAAAAGGATTTGCAATAAGTGAACATCTGTTCTGTTAGATGTTGGTTATTTCAGTAATAAAAGAAGCACAGAAAATGTGCTCGCTTAAGGTATGTTACACAGTTACACGCATGCTATATGATGCTTTCATTACTGTTTTAGTCAAGGCGATCGAATCAACTAAAATACATCGACAATCAGAAATAAACTTCCTCTTAATTGGCAATGTTATAAAGCTGTTATAAGACAGATAGTGAGGAGCGAAACTTTACAAATGAGTGGGAACCTCTGTATGGCTTAAAGTATGCATATAGGTGGGGAAATGATGCTGCAACACAAATCTACCTCCCCACACAACACCTTTGCACACACAGGTGTGTGTAACTGCGAATGTTTCCAACCACGCGCACACGCACGCACACGTACCCACACACACACGCACACAATTCTCCAAAGTCCACATCTGACGAGGCTCCTTTCAGTCTGCACATTCCAGCCACAGCAGCTCAATGACCCCAGCCAGGAAACGAGGCTCGGTCTCGAGCTCTGAACTAAAACCAGTGACTCCTCCTCATGAAGCGAAAGCCCCTGTTACCCCCCACGCACACACACTTTTCTGTCCCTTCGGCCGCCCACTCCCCTCTTTCTCCTGACAGCCATTGAAGGGCAGAACACTGACCCAGGGTCCTACCTCGAGGGCAGCCTCTTGCTGGCCGGGTCCTGGTCCACACCGTTAGCAGCCGACTGGGCCATTAGCGCCGCTGCTAGCCTCCTAGCTTGCTTCCTCGCGCAATGAGGCCCCCCTCAAAATACTTTCCTCCGGAGACAGCGAACCCTTTTCTTCTTTCTGTCGTTCCGCTTCCCTGTCACTCCCTCCCTCCATCCCATCCCTCCCCCAGCACCACCACCACCACCACCACCACCACCGCCGCCGCCGCCCCTTCGCTCTTGGTCTCCAAACACTGTTTCTTTCTCCCGCCCCTCTCCCCACATTCACCACGGCAATACAAGCTGCCCAGGAAGTGAGCAGTCCGGCACACACCAAACCAGGCGAGCCCCGCCCCCTTACGTCACAGGCTGGACAGTCGCTCGTGCGTGGGAGCCTTCAGTGTGCCGGCTGCTGAGCGAGGGCAAGTTGTGTGTGTGTGTGTGTGTGTGTGTGTGTGTGTGTGTGTGTGTGTGTGTGTGTGTGTGTGTGTGTGTGTGTGTGTGTTTGTTCCTGTGGAAACAAATGTCATGCACAGACTCGTTTAAAGTACTACCTGTCTTCTTATTTTTTTGTTGTTGGTGCCTCTTTTTCGAGCAAGCGGATGAGGTTGGTTGCGCTCCGTAGTTTCACCTGCGGCCCGCCCTCAGCAGTGACGTCACTGAGTCAAATCTCCAGTCAGAACAACATTAATGTTGTTGCATTGCTCTGTTACTACACTTGTCATGTTATTCCAGATTTGACCATTCCTTTCCTTTAGTGACTCATTTCAATTTTCACAACCTAATCTTCCCCGCCCAATTAATCAACTGCTTAAGTACGTTGCCCCTAATCAGCCCAGTATAGGTACATTTCCATAAAACATCCTCTAGAATCTAGATTATTTTGTTCTATATACGCTGTGGCATTCCATTCTTGATTTATTGATTTAGCCTGTCTGAACCTGCCTGCCTAAATTCCTGCCACCGTCTCAGATTGCTGCTTCTTTCTTTCATATGTGGTGCCTTTGGTTTAAGGTTTGTTCTGAGCCACAATCCTTACAGTACCTGCAACTCGTATTGTGTGCTCTCACTACCTTCTTCGTCCTTCTGAGCAGTGACCCAATAAATGTGTTGCATGATACACATATGTTTATATTTCTTAGACAAAATGCACATGGTGCTTTCAATCACATTTTTAAATGAATTTCATTACTTCAGAGTTAATTTAATATATATTATTGATATAAGATATCAACTTATAGCATTGCCACAAGGAGTCACTTACACTTTAAATGATGAATATACATATCACATAACATTAAGTATAATGTTCCAAAAGACTTCATATTCTTTCTACAGATTACGAGGTCTCTGCAGTATCTGAGGTTGACCATAAGAGGGCAGCATTGCATCAGTGTACAACAAGCCCAGAAGAGTAATATCAGTTTTTGATGTGGAAGCATCTTAGATACAAAGGAGTTCAAGACAAGACCTACAATGGGTAGACACAATAACATGAACACTTGTCAGTAAAATAGTAAATAATTTAATGGCAAATCAAAAATACAATATTTGCAATTCTCATAATGTTAAGGCTGATTTTATTATTGAATCATTTCAAATTTAAATGAGATACAAAATCTTCTAAATTGTCATCTTTTATGTATATATATCTAACAGTGGTGGCACACATGTCTGCGTGTACAATAACATGTCCGTTTTTTACCATAATAAAAGTAATTATATTTGTAATTATAATTATTATAATATATGTAATTATATTGTATATTTGCAATTAACATTCCTTTTTTAATATTTATGTATGTATACATGTGCAACACGATGATATGT